>NC_091484.1:54990001-55141516 GCF_947461875.1 Haliaeetus albicilla | reverse complement strand
TTCGCATATTAGCTGGCCATTCAAAGTCAATGACTGATGATCTAGCAAAAATAGAAAGAATAATTAAAAAAATAATGGAAATAATTCTAAAACCATATTTCTTCTCCCAAATCAGGTGTTTTTTTCCATACTTTCAGCCATCGATTTTAACATGTCAGCAAGCCTGACTCTATGCAAGCAAGCTTCATCATCTCCTTCAGTCAGTGCTTTTAAAACATCATAGCTCACCTCGGATTGTCTACTGCAATTTCTAGATAGGCTGATTTCCAATAGCGTCAAAAAGGCAATCTAAGCAGCATGCTCGTCTCTTTACTTTTTTACAACTCCAGTGAAAAACGTGTCTTTTTTTCCTGCACTGAGCTTGAGGCTGTTAGACTGCTGAATGCTACACCAACCAGCATGACTTCCAACACCTCATAGCGAGTCATTTATGTCTGAGTGATTGTTTCAAAGCAAACAGTGCTGTAAGTGAGTGGTGCCCAGACTCCCTGCAAAGGCAGGCCACACGACCTAACTCAATGCTTCTGCAGGCACACGTATGCAGCACACACCGCAAAGGCCGACTGTCTAAAAAGAGTCATATTAACAGCACATACTCCTATCAGCTAAGTTGGCCACACGTCATAGGAGTCTTCTCCCCGCCATGCATGGAGCATTTCACCTAGCCACGGCTCACTCCTGACTGATGTCATTGTGAAGGCACCTCCATATGAGCAGGGAATCGCTATGAATCCAATGAATAGCACTGGCACGCTGGTCCCCATCGCTACACTTCTGAGGCCCACAGCCTTTCCTGCTCCCCAGTCATGCGACTTAACGCACATCTACAGACTGTGTGTTGGACACCTTTTGCCTTAACTATAATAAGTGTGTCCGCTCTCACCAGCATGAGAATTGGGACTTACTGACAGAAAAAAAAGAGATCATGTTCTTGTAGAATTAGCGTTTTGAGCACAGATGTATTTCCCCACTTTATTGAGATCCATCATATCCCACCTAGAAAAAGACCTGCAAATCTGAAGGTTGTCTTCCCATCATGAGCTAGGAATGCCATGGCATATGCGTAGTAGTTCATATCAACAGCAACCGGAGCAGACAGAGGCCTTACAGGTCGATCCTGAGCATGTGCAAGCCCCATAGACTACAGATCTCATTTCTCCTTAGAAGTTTGACTTTACCATGTGTCTGTACATAATTAAACACTCCTGATTTCAAATACCACAGTATAATAATTGTTAGCTCATGCTAGATTCCTTTTATAGTAACTACCCTCAGATTTGGACAGCATTCTGAAAAATGGTAAGCTAAACAGTTTCAGCTATCTCCACAAACATAGTGAGAGGAAAAATGAAATGACATTTACAAGCAAGGGAGAATTTCCTTTTCAATAATTCCAGGAAAGGCTATTCTTATGGCAGGGATTATAATATGAATAAGAAATGGTGTAGACTTAACCCATTTTCATTACAGTCTTAAGACTGCAGTTTTGTGGTTGTAATCTAATGTCATGCCTTTGCTATTAGTAGATTTTCTCCAGAGTCCAGACAGAAGTAGACGTGTTCAGAAAGACCTCAGGAATATCCTGTTTTTCTGGCATCAATTTAAAATATAATTCTCATTAGATTGGTGCCTCTTTTTTATTTGTGTTTTTCCTAGATTTAAATATACTTTACCTTCAAAAGAAATGCTGTTACCTTTGTTTTAAGTGACACAGAAATGCCCTTTTGATCCTATTGCCAGAACCAACATTCTGTCATTCATATCTCAAAGTTTACTTTGTGATATGGTGATCATCTACCTACATGCCTGATATTCAAATTTAACAGAGAGGAAAGGAGTACCCCTTCATGTCCCCCCTATTCTTCATATCCAAAGTCAACAGCACGGATCCTCATGATTTCAATGTGAGCAAGACTGGGTCATCAGAACATCAGCTTTCGGGCACAGGGAACAGGCCTTCCTCTGTAGTCTGAATGGTGGCAAACACAATAGTCATGCCAAGTAAACACTAAACGCTAATAGGAGTGAGGAAACCACATACAAGTGTTGTGGCTTTTATTTGGTATATTTAATAAAACAATATATTTCCACAGATTTAAGACTGTCTCCAAAACAACCCAAAACAAGGAGGCAGCTCCGTGTCGGAGGGAGAACTGGAAGGCTACCCTGCTTTCAGAAAGCATGATGACAGCCCCTGTATATGAAGGAGTACACTGGCTTCTCCCAGTCATTACAGATTGCCAACCGCTTTCCCCTCCATACCCATCCCTCTGCTGCATGGAACCAAGGTGATGTCCCTGCTCTCTGCTCCCTCACTTTGTCCCCAACAGGGCAAGGGGAAGGGAGCAACACATACACATACACATACACGTACAGTCCAGTCTTCCTCAAACCCCCAAGCAGATTTTCAAATGCTCTGGGGGAGCAGCATATCTGTTCAGTGCCAGGCAGAATTTTGCCCCTTGCTGATTTATTTCTGAGTAGGATTTTTTGTTGGGTTTGCTTTTCTTCTTTTCAAGCCAGTAGCAGATGGCTCACCAGCCTGATTTCATCTGGCAATTCCTCTGCTCCTGTGTCACCTTCATGGACCACTCCATAGCCACAGTATGGGGCAGTTTCAGAGCTTTCTGATGCATAATTGTCACAGCTATTCAGAATCATAAAGTGAGATACTGACAACAGCAAGTTATTTTAAGTTCTGGGCTTATTTCTATCCAAGGTTTTCTTCTACATTCAATTTCTTCCTAAGCTGTGAACCATTCAAACTGCACTTTTCATATAGCTGAAAGCAGATTTGATTAATATGATTTCTTTGTGAAAATCTGAGAAGATTAAGGAGCAGTGATGTAGAGAACATATGCCCTTTCTCAACATGACATTCTCTAACATTATACAGGGGTCTGCAGATCCTTCTAGTCATTATATTGTTCCCACTAGTGGTATCTAAATAGAGAAAAATCTATCATCAGGGAAGAATTTCATTTTTTTCATATTATAGTTTCAATCTCATGTGCAGGTCAACAAATCTGCAGCTGTGTATCGATTTCATTCTGTAACTAGGCAGGAAAGGCCACATTTCAAGGGAGCATTTGCAGATTGTTTTTCCTTTGTGTTACGGGGTCTTTTTGTGATGGTCCCTTAGAAAAAAATTAAGATTGTCCAGATGACTTCTATGCTCAGTGAAGCAAAAAGCCAAATAAATATGTTTACAGGCACATC
Source organism: Haliaeetus albicilla (assembly GCF_947461875.1). Lineage (NCBI taxonomy): Eukaryota > Metazoa > Chordata > Aves > Accipitriformes > Accipitridae > Haliaeetus > Haliaeetus albicilla. The sequence goes on along the minus strand of NC_091484.1, from coordinate 55,138,297 downwards.
AGTTAACTGTTCTCTCTCTGTGTATCCCAGAGTGTTACTAACCATGGAAACACTTTCCAAAATCAGTAGGGGAAAAAATCAGTCCAGTATTGATTGAATATGGTTTCTCATCTGTCTCATGACCTTTTCCATCATGTATAATTAGAAATGGAAAGGTCTTAGCTGCGTGCTTGCAGTACCCTCCAGAATACAGATAGGTTTGATTCAGTGCTGAGATACAATGAAGGCACACAGTCCACAGATTCTAGGATATGGGAGTGCCAGTATTTGGTCCTCAAAATAGGAAATACAGACCATGCCAGCACTTTCAAGCTGATGCTATATAGTATCAGTAGGTCTCTTAACTGTATTCATGTAATATCTTGGATTGGATTGCACATTGTAGAGGATGCGTGTGGTTCGCAACCACATACAGCACAGGAACACATCAAACCTGTCAATTGTATGATACGATCTTTGTTACTTGCTGCTGCTGGGATGTTTCTATCTCAAACAGTCAACATGATTTGCTAACCAGTGGTTAAGGAGATGATTATTATACCTGTTTCTAAAAGCATTTATATAAGCCCCTCGTGGTGAGTCAAGCTGCTGTTTCTGAAAGTCTAAAACCTTAAGTAGCCATATTCACCATAGGCTCTTTGCAAGGTTAGTACAATAGCATTTCTGATTTTGACACTTACACTTCCTTGCTTTTGGCTGGATTTAGAAGGTTTGCATGAATGCCATTGTGAATCGACCCTGTCTCCATATATACATAAGGAATTATACCACAGAAACACATGCTTTTCCCAATGTGAAAAGCAGAGATGTTGCTTGTGGGATTACCATGGAAAAGTTAAATATATTTCACTTTCAGATACAGCTCTATTTCCACTTTGATGTGAAAATATTCTTGCAAAGTACCAGAAAAGTTGTTATTGAAAAATCAGTGCTTTGAGATGGATACTTTCTTCCTGGATGGAGTAGGCTTGTAGCTCAGCAGAATGTGTTCGTTGGCTCACTACTTGTAGCTCCTGGGCAAAATTGCTTAAGAGCCTGATTAAGGACAAGTGAAATAAATCTTCAGTATTTAGGATGCTGGATTAGTTCAGATGATAAGCAGCTGTCACCCTCTTATGGCTGGTTGCTGGTATCTGTGTGGTCTCCAATGGACAGGTGCCCATACTGCACAAGACACAACTAGAATTGGCACAGACCCAGAGGAGAAGCCACTGCAGTCCACACGATGGGTGGCTGAAGAGACTGATCCAGTCTTTGAGACTGTCACCCCCTTTAGAAATCTTTTCCCATAATCTGCACAAGTCCATGGACTATAGGAGCATGACATCTCACTGACAGTATCTGCCAATCCCATGCCTTTCAACAATCATACACAAACACATTTTTTTAACACAGCTGACTTTCCTTCCTGATTTCAGATACCTGCTCAAACCTCAGAGGACTCTGATAAAGCAGTTTGTAAAACATAAATCTCTCCCACACGTTCAGACCATTTCGACTCCCTGCTTTGGCTTCTGGCTTTTAAGCAGGCCCTGTTTCTGTTCTAAGAGAACGACTTTATTGAGTCAGCATAAATAAGAGATTTGTACATTGAGTGGTATGTAATTGTCCTGGTTGTGAATTAATGCAACATAATTTCTTTTGGCATCATTATAAGTTATTTCAAACATGCCTGTGAACTGAAATAACATTTCACAACAGAGCATATACAGGTAGTATTCTAGACAAAGTTCTTCAAATTGTTTTGACCAGAAATATATCTGTATAGTAAAACAATAATATGAGTATCAGACTGCCAGCAAAGAACACTTTTTCAGTAAGGATGAAACATGTATGAATGATGATTCATCACATCTATAAAAACAAATCCCCCCCAAAACAGCAAAAAATAAAAACCTGAGTTAGTGTTGTTTGTAAAGCTCCAGTCTTCTTATAAAGAAAAAAATTGAGATGGTTTGCCTGCAAAAGGCATGATACAATGCCACCTTCTGGTTAAAAAGTCAAGAAAAAGATACCAGCTTTGTATTGAACGTTTTTATCTATTCTCACGTGCTTGACTAGATCATTTTGTGTATGATTTCACAATAACCATACAGTCGATTGCTTGGACCAGTTTCTTTGGCAGATCACAGTATATCCACCACTGAACTTTCTGGAGCAGTCCAGCCTGGACTAAAGGCAGAGTCTTGCTACTCAGCAGTTACAAATTCAGTGGAGGTTTGCATCTTAAGAAAAGAATCTCTCTATTTCATATGTTAGCAATGGTGTTTAGCCTCCAATTTTAACACACTCACTTTTCATAGACTATCTGATTTTTTAATAATGTTTCCTTGTTCAAAGATTTAATAACTTTGGAAGCAAAAATGTTTTAAAATTAGGCCTTTGTGAATTTTCTCTTGAGAGCCTCATGTGTTATTGGAGTCATATAGCTACAAACTCTTAACTCTGCAACATGCAGAGACATTTTCATAACAGCTTGGAGATAAGAGAGATTTAAATATTTTCCAGTTTAACCAAAATAAGAATAATTTACCACTAGGGAAGCCAGCAGCTCTTTTAAAATACATTTAGTATCTCACTCCTTTGGTCCTTTTGAACTGCCAAGCGGTTTAAAATAGTGACAGGATCAAGGTAAAGATAGTACTACCGCTTATTAAAGTTAATAGTTGGGCACACATACATATAGACACAAACACATGCCCCTACCAGATTTCTCCAATACCCTTCAATGCAAGGGCAGAGTTTGGCCATTCCCTTCCACTTTTGAAGAAACTCTAGGACTAGTTTCAAGATACTGAAGTTTTCCCTAAAACATTCCGCTATTCCAGGATCATTTTTAAGGAGGGCACACCCCTTGCGTATCAGTTCAGTGTCCCGTCCTGTCACTCCCAGGCTGCATGGTCCTGTAGCACACCTAGGTCTCCAGAAAGCCTCTCTATAGAGACAAGGAAAGGGAGAAGCCCAAAGAGGACTTGAGCATGATGAGTAGGATTGGTGGTGTTTCCCACTTCTGATTCACCAGCTCATTTTGGAATCCCACTTGCCTTGCCCATATTCTCTGTAGGCACCACGTGAAGGGGAAAGTGGGAGAGGTGTGCAGGGAAAAGCAACTGCCATTGCTCCAGAGGAGTAGCACAGGGAAGCTCTATGAATGCACCGCTGTAACCCAGCCCACAGTTATTGCGACATATTTCTACAGCTTTAGACTTACAAATATCAGAATTGCCCCTGACGGGTAGTAAATTCCTGAACAAGAATCTGAGCTCTTTATATGATACGAGAATAAAGCTGATCAATGGAGAGAATTATTGTATTGTAAAACTACAGCAATGAGGACACCATGACAATTACTGGATATTTATTCAACTGATTTTCCTCGAGGAATTTTAATGAGGATTTCACACTCCATAACCACATGCTTTAGATTCTGTCAGTAAAAATGTTAAATGCTTCTGTTAAAGTAATGTGACACTGCTTTTACTGCACTACTCCTTGCAGGGGAATGATATTTTAGCGAGATGAGAGCATGACCACTTTTTTTCAGACGTCCTGGGAATGTTTTCAATTACTTTATGTTGTGGCTGAATCCCCCAGTATGCCACTGAACGCAGAGAAAAATGACAATGCCAGCCCCATAGTGGAACAGTTGTGGAAATTCCTTCAGCTTTCCATGTGTAAGTTTCCCTGTGCTCTCCATGTAGCTGGCAGCAACACAGTGCGTAATGCACAAGCAATGCTTATGGTGGGATTAAAAGTGGCAAAATCCATCAATTTTATACAGAAAGTTCCAAAGTTAATCTAATTTATTTGCAGTTATGGCCACCACATGTTATTGATTGTTATGACTACAGAAAGATTAAGCTTTTGGTACCCAATGGTTAGATTTGACCTCATGACTATGGCAGTGGCATCCAAATAAGAAGATCAATTAAGAGTTTGGAAACTTAGTTTATATTCTTGACTCAGCCACTGATCTACACCATGATCTTCACAAGCTTTTCACATTTTTCTGTCCTTCTCTTCTACTCTTGTCTTGCAGATTCTAAGTTTTCAGAAAAGATTGTCTCTCATTATGTGTTTCTACTATGCCTTGTTTAATGAGGTGCCAAATTCACTGAAGCCTCTAAGCTTAACTATACTATACATAATAACATAATAACTCATAATGCAGAGAAATCATCCTTCACAAACTGAAAATTAGAGTTTGTTATTCCAGATTGCCATTACTTTCCTGTGCTTCTGACATGGGCTGCTCTGCCGTTGTTCATGGACACGTCCCAGAATTTTCAGAGAACATGGCAGTGTTTAAAATGCAAAATGCGAAAATATCTTTCAGGTAATCTGCACTAAATCATTCATTGCTGTGGTCATTTAAGTATTTCCACATATATGGCATGTTCTGCTTTTTCTGCTTGGATGTTTAAGGTAAATAATCAGAAAAAAGTAAGTAGAGCTGTGTGACCTCCTTGAACACAATATACATTTAAGTTCAAGCAATTAGTGTTTCCATAGATGCTTATGCCAGACCACTGCAATTTATAGCTCTGTGAAGCAGACCTGAAATTTCAAGTTGGGGCTCTAAATTCCTTCTTGGTGTAATTCTACAACATTTTATGAGATTACACCAGAAATTAATATAACCCAGCAACAGAAAATTACTGTCCGCCACTTTGGGTTTGGAAATGCGTTGTGAAAGGAAAATGTATTTCATATTGCAGACTTTAATGTCTCTTAGTCATGGTAACTAAAGTCTTGATCGCACAGACATTTCATGTGAATGGCTCTTCCTCGTTCAGTCAGTGCCACTGATACCAGCCAGATAACTGGGTAAAAACAACTCAAGGGAATAAAAACTGCAAGATTTTTCCACACCAGCAATAGGCCATACTTTTAAAAATGGATATCAGGGAAGCATCACGAACTAAAATGGGTTTGGGTCTTTGGTGGAAGACAATCCTCACCACTGAAAAGAGGAAAAAAAGAAAAGTGAAAATTCTGAACTTTGGTAAGGGCTGAAAGGGAAATCACAATGAGCAACACTGAAGCAATTAAAAATGCAAAGGCTATAAAGAGCAAGAAGTGTTGAAGTAGATGATGATTAAATGTGGAAATATATATTTGGGAGCAGTTATGAATGAGTCTAAAACTAAGAGTAAACTTCCTGGTGTGAACTATAATGGTGGTTCAGAAGCTTTACATGAATCCAAGCTCTCCAAATCTCTCTCTAGAAGCTGTGCTGCCTTTAAAGGGACCCTCAGCACCCTGACAAAGGCTGATAAACTCTAAGGCTAAATCTGGGTGAAGACCTAATGCAAATATAGACTACGCACATCACAGAAAGCAGCACAGGATTGGGGCCTTTTAATTATAAATTGCTTAGGACAGATATAGATTGTGTCTGCTTTCCTTTGGGAGGTAGCCGTCACTCTTTTGGCACAATAAAATGGCAATTAGTAATAGTAATGGGTTTAGGTATTGGCGATCTAAGCAAATACCTCCAGCCTTTGCTACAAGGAAAATACATGTTGCTACATCCCCATGCATGGCATAGCAGAGGCCAAGGGACCAGCCCTCTCTGTAGCTCGAATCACGACGACCACATCCATGCATGTCAATAAACAGGCTATGGGATGAAGCACTGCACTGCCCACAGAGAGGGTGCAAAATACCCTCCTGGCCTGGGCATGACCCAAGGGTTAGGGGCTGGAGATGGGACAACAGGAGCGAAGCCACCCGGTTTTGAGTGGGAGGAGAGTGGGTGCAATGTGTGCAATGCCATTTGGTCTTGGGGTGAAAGGATGGGGTTTGGCCTATTTTATGTACTAGCCAGTGGGGTTTTCTGTGAGTGAAAACCATCTCTAATTAGCAGCAGCAACATACCAGCAGTAAACCAGCGCAGTATCCAGCAGAGACTGACATCTCCTGCTCCAAAGGAAGGTGGAAAAGGGGACTCGGCTCAGCCAGACGTACCATGCACTGCATGGAGGAGAGAAAGTCCTTGTTAATAATGTCTACGGGGACTGACGTGTTCCTCAGGCTTACACCACCTCATGTACCTCCCAGGTGTCTAGCAAGGAGAAAAGGGATGACAGCTCTGGCTCATGGGGATCCACGCCCTCATGAGGAAGCTGCCTTCCCTCACAGCTCTCCCTCAAATCAACTTGCAAATAAGCATGTGGGAAGCTCACTCCTCTGCATGGCCAAGTGAGATTAGAGACAGCGTTTTGTTTGTGAGGTCCTTTTGGCAAGCGCCCACTGAAGTGAATGATTACACAAAAAGTCAGTTATTCTGCTAAAATAAACTGCCTTTTTTTAAAAGGAATCAACAAAGCAAATTTTCCATGAAAAAAGTCATTAAACGAATTTTAGTTTAAAAGAATTTATCAGCACTAAAGGACTCAAAGAAAGAGAAGAATTAGGGAAGACATAGCCAGTCAAAAAAAGAAGAAAAAAGAAGAGAGGAGGAAAAAAAAGGGAAACTGATTTCTTGTGAATGTTTTCCTTAAGCTAAGGAAGTCAAAATGACCATGAAGAAGAAAGGGAAAACGTGGCGTCTGCATTAATTGGCATTAAGCACTTAAAACAAGAAGCTTCAATAAATGTGCAAATTTAAATTTTTTAACTTCTCCTTTCTATCCTTCCTCATTGATATTCATGGGGCAGTAACCATTATTTGCAAACAAAGATAAAAAAACAGTATTTACTCTTGCTGGAAAAAGCAGCTACAGTTTGTTATGAATGCATTCAATTTAGTGCAAACCACTTCATAAAACTTTCATAATATAACCCAAAACAGAGCTAGACAAACAAGTAGATTTTTTTGGTTCAGTCACTAAAGAAAAAGGAAAACAAAATGTAATCAGTTGAGTTTGAATCAAAAGAGACATTTCATGGTTTTGGAACAATAGGAGAATTTTTTTTTTTATGATCAAGTTAATCTATAATGATTTTTGTGTTCATTTTAAAAAATTCTCTTTTTACAGAGGGCCATTATTAAACACTAAAAAGAAGTTTATTTTGCAAATGTCAAAAGTAAACATTCTAGCATTTCTAAAATGAATTTTTTTTTCTTCAGAAAATTCAGGAATTAAATGCTTCTTTTTTATATAATATCTCTTTTAGTTTTATTAAGCTAAATTTATCTTCAGATGATTCATATTAGCAAACAGTTTTAGACCCCTAAAAAATTCTGGTTTGTACTATTAACTCAAAACATTTCACACAATTTCAGTAAAAACCCGGAGCTACTTCCTATCTGTTTGGAGTTCATTTCTGCACGTGAAGACTTAGGACATATTTTGAAAATGACTGCTTATTTGCTTGGCTTGGCTTGACTTTGCTTGGTTGAGTAAAACCAGGCCAAGTTCCAGTAGATCCTGGAGTGACTTATATGTTTGGCTGGAAACTCCCGAATGCCTTTCCGATGGGTTTCATGCTGAGTGCTAAAATCTCTCAGCAGGTGAGAGCGACTCTACTGGTCAGGTCTACTGGCTCTGAAAGGCCCCAAACAGAGCTTCTCTGGATGAACATAATACAGGCAAAATGGAAATTTACCACCCCAAATTTCAGGATTCGGAGCTGGGCTACACCTATCAGAGGGAGCCTGATGAGAAGTCAGCCCTTAAGGCTGCTGCCAGTAGAGTGGGGAAAACAGGGCAAAGGCTGCTGCTGGGAATGGACATCCTCCCTCAGTCCCCAACGCTAGCAACTACTCCAGACACCTCAGCAGAAGCAAACATGAGTTTCCATGCTATGGCAGAGGAAAAGCAGGCATAGACACATAAGGATGATCATAAGTGAGGCCAAAGGACCATTTGATTCAGTATCCTGCCTCTAGCAGTGGCCAAGAGAGGCTGGGAAGCATGCAAATGAAGTTAAACATGCAGTTGTTCCCAAAGCTTCTAGCACTCTATGAGCTCCAAGATTTTCTGAGCCAGAAACGGCATCTTTGTGTTTTACAGCCTGTAATGGATACTTCTTCTGCGGGTTTATCTAATCCCTTTTGAAGCCATGTATCCTGGCATCCTCAGAATCCTGCGCTAATGCCATCAACAATTTAACTATCCTTTCTGCAAAAAAGCCCTGCTTTTGTTTGTCAAACCTGCTACTCTATGCCCCTATTTGGGCTACCTCCTTTGTGCTACTCATGATTTATAGGTTTGTATTCCCTCCTCCCTTGGGTATCTCTTTTCCTACTCAGGATACCAAGTTTATGTAGTCAGTCCTCATCTGGAAGCTATTTCATAACTTTGAGCACCCTGTCACCCTTTTCTAGTTCTGCTTTATCCTTTTTCAGATGTAGGGGACAGCACTGCATGCAGTCCTCAAGATATGTCTACCTCACAGACTTATGAAGTGCTATATTGATGGTTTCTATTTTGTTTTCTATCCCTCTCTTAATAATTCCAGCTGTCAATTCCAGAGTCAACCCCAGGTGCATCAATTTACATCTTCCAACACTGAATTATACCTGCCATTTTATCATCCAGTCAGCACCTTAAGATCCCTCCAAAACTACCTTGAATTGCTAGTTCTGTTTAAAAGGCTGTGTCACCTCATTTTGTTGACTCCCTTAACCAGACCTGTATGTCTTTGAAAGCACAGAGCTCAGCAACAATCTCTGTGGGTTTCCACTGGTGCATCAATCAGGAAAGCCAACCAGTTCCCCTTTTGGTTTGTTTTCTACCTCCAAACTTGCTATTTAAACATGCTATGACCCTTCATTTTGTGCCACGGCGCTTAATTTCCTTAAAAGCATTTGATGAAAACCTCCCCCAAATTATTCTGGAAAACCCAGTAGAACACATCAACAGGATTTTTCCATGCATTGCTGATTGATTCCTTCAAAGAAATCAACATTTTTAAGAATAATTCCCTATGTAAACACAATGCTTGTGTCCTACTCAGTCAATCACAGGTAAGTATGCTCATTGGTTCTGTTCTTTATTATAACAATCATATTTTTATATGTTCATTTGTTCTATTCTTTATTAGAACTACTACCAATTTGCTAAATGCAGATGTCAGATTTACTAAGATTTACATATCTGCAACTCCCCCATTAAACCTTTTTTTCCCAAATTGTATCATTTTCTTTTTATAAGCAAAGGGGAAATTTTAGAAGACTGTATGCCACAATTAACAGCTCACTTATTTCATAGCTAGCTTTAAGTGATCACCACATGCTCTGAATGATCTGTTACTATTTCTAGTTTAAAAAAAACAACAAACTATTTCTAACTATTGTTATCCATTTTCTTCAAAGACCTCTTTTTTACTAACACTTCAGTTTATAACAGATCTTCTGAGATGTGCCATTCAAAAATACTCTGGAGCAAGAATCCACCTAGCCTCCCACAGTGCATACGACTTTAAACAATTAATTTCTTTTTTCTGCTTTTATAGCTGGATCATCTATTGTTGCCTGCACACTGTCTCATATGTTTGAAAAAGCATTTTTTAAACTATTTAGCAAAAAGTGCAAGGATGGTCACCCCATGAACCAAATCAGCTACGGTGCTGTCCCATCTGTATTACTGTCTTAAATTAACATAGGGAAAAAAGAGATGTATAAGATATTACTCAAAAATAATTATTTATTTCTTAAAGTCTAATGATGATTGTGATGATGGTAATCTTGACTTCACAGCTTTTATTTCTGTCGCATCACAGCTATTTACATACAGCCACCACAGAGAGCATGAAGACTAGACTGCAGTGGAATATCCAGGGAGGATCTGTGGAGCACTCACCCAGTGCACTGTCCTCATTACCCTTCCCCTCTTCCTCCTTTGGGGACATTACTGACAAGGAGTGTCTTCGCTAGTCAGGCAAAACTCTTCTTTTTATCTTCTTCACCTTCCGCAAAGCATCTGTGAACTTTGAACCACAATCTGGCCCCATTTGTTTTATTTACAAAATATGACCAATCAGTATAAACACTCCCTGTCTAAAGCAAGCTCAGTTTATGATTTTAAGTGGGGTAAAAATATAGATTAGATACTGCTGAATCTAACTTTGAAGTTGCCGTATTTAAGTTAAACATTAGTGAAATCAGAATCCTTTATTTGAAGGAGGGGCTGATAAATAAAGCAAAGAGGAATGACAAAAAGCAGATTCAAATACATGATGTCTACACATATTTGCTTAGACAAGAGTGCTTCCCACCACTCAGAGTCAAAGGCGTTTGCCTCCTCCTCGAGGTTTTCACAGGAAAGAAACCTGTGTGAGCTAGAATGATGCACTTCCTAATCTAAAGGTTTTGGGGAGCGAGTCTAAGGCGATCAGAGCCCACTTGCCATACAGAAAGAGGCCCGACTGGCGTTATGTCTGACAGCTATAGCTTCTATGTAGCTTAGCCATAGAAATGACTAATCATACCTTCTATCAAAAGCAAGATTAACATATACTCTTGTAGGAGAATGTAGTTGTCAACATGTGGCACGTGGCCATGCAACTTACCTTCCACTCACACACAAATGAGTAGCTCTTCTGTAAGAGGATAACAGCTTAACGGTGGAGGAAGGTGTTTTCCATTGTGGGTCAAAGTCAATCCCAAATTCTGTCATTTATTTTAAGGTCTGAGTTTTGGCTAAAAGTCAAGAGCAGGTGAAAATATTTTTAGCATAAAACCTTTCAACGGGAAATGCTGATCTATCTATCTATAGAATAGTAAGTTTCCTTAATTTTCCTTTTTAAAGAAAACCTTAGAAAAATGTTTTGAAACTGTCAAAAGATTTTTGGGCATTTTTTTCAACATATTTTTTTAATTTCAAAATTGGAGTTAATTTATACTTAAAGTATTAAAAAAAAAACATAAAACCTTTCAGCTAGTGCACTCTGATTACCCACTGAATTATTATTTCTGTTTAAAAAAATGCATTTTGATTTTCTGTTCTGCTTTTAGACAGGAAGACTTTGAAATAGTGGAAATTCTCACGGAATAGGCAAATTGATTCTCCTCTCAACTCCAGCTAAAACCTTAGTTCAGGTATGTCCATTGCCCTGTGGTACCTTTGGCCATGAATTAACATGTGATGCAGAGCAGAGGACATTTTTGTACTTGTGGCATTTTGAGGGGTGGGAAACACACAAAGCCTTATAAAAGAATACTGAAGCTAGATCTTGAAGTGATACACACTGAAGTGTGTATTGTTGTGTATTCACAGCAATCTGGCACCTAACTTTAAATTTAAGAGCCAAAAGCTGACCCTGTTGAACTGGATGGAAATTTTGCTAGAAGGTTCAGTGGGACCTAAACTTGGCCTCAGATGTCTACATAGAAGTAGCATTGATTTGAGGGTCTGCATCAGCGACATATTTTTTATCAAAGCATCCTGTCTCACCTTCATCACGCTGCTGCTGCCCCTGCTGTTACCATGCTGCCCCCTTGTTCACGCCACGATATTGGTTCCCTCTGAAACTGAGATTTGAGTTCAGGATTTTACCAATAACTTTCAAGGTTCTTGAAGCCTTGACCCCTCTGTTCTTGCATAACCTGGTCCACATTTTTGTTCCCTTTCGTGACCTAGTTTCTGTTTCTCCTTTATCTCTGCTCCCCTGTCACTTTTCAAGCTGACTCTGTCAAAATACGGTGCTTTTGCACAGCTGACCCCAGTGTGGTGGAACTCAGTTCCTCTTGATATCTACAGATTTGGGAGATAAATTCCCTCCCTCTACCTCTCCAAGATTTCGATGGCCTGTCTCATAGGGTACAAAGTGTGGTCAGGCCATGTGATACAGCTTTCATTCCCCTCCAGACCTCCTCCCTCTTCAATTTTTTAAAGTTAAGGGCAGGCTGTGTAAAAGAATCAGACCTCACAGCAGAATAATTGGAGTCATCTGAGACTCAGACAGAGGTCACATAGGTTAGTGCTTTTGAGGAATCTGTGATAAGGCAGTAGCTGAGAGGGGTTTGTGATCCAAGCCAATATTTCTGCTTAGTGTAATTTATGGGAAAATTTTAAACAAATTGTAATAGGAACAAACCCCCTTTTACTGTGCTCCTTATCACAAAGTTGATGAGTGTTGTGTGCATTATTGGATATGCAAAGTTCCTGTCCTCTTGTTTTCTTGAAAAGTATTTGTAGCTGTTGTTACAGCCTAACTCTGTTACTGAGAGCTTTCTTCCCACATAAATAACCTTGAAGATACCCCAAGTATGTTTAAGAATTAATTCCTCCTTGAACCCACTGTCTTTTAAAATTGTGCTTTGATTTTGAGAGAAATATGAATTAACTGGGAAAATGATAGTTTCAATACTGTATTAATTTAGCTTAGAAAAAATACCTTTGTTTTACTTATATAATTTTGTATTTCAGAAAACCCTGGAAACAGTTGCACTGCTCACAGGTTTCTTGAACTATAAGAGGAAAAAATGTCCTTTCATATTTTTCTTATATACCATCATTTTTTTCATTACTGTTCGAGGTTAGTTTCATCTCGATTATGAATTTTATGACCATAACAACTGGTCACAGAGTCAAGCATGTTTCTTTACAAAGCTGTTTCTTACTGTAAATCATTGCCTGCATCACAGCAGATTCTTGAACCAGGACTCACGTATGGTTAGCACTGAAGAAGGACTGAACAAGATTCTTCTCTGGGATTCTTTTGTAACTAACTTGATTACTCCTTTTTGTTAAGCCAAGACTTGAAAGTTCATGAGAACTAAATTCTAAGTGTATCTTGAATGTGTTACTACTGCCCTTACCAAAGCATGCAGTTTTCTGTATTTTTGACCAAGCCCACAGAGAGAAGATTCTAATCTAAGTCAGGAATGAAGCATATACCTTGTGGGGCTAAGTTTTCTCTGGGCAGGAAATGGAGACCCTGGTGTGGCTGAAGAACTTGACCAGGCTGACTTGGGGTTTTGTAAAAACAAACAAACAAAAAAAGAATATATTTGTGCTCTGACCTTAACTTCTCTTAGAAATAACAGTGTGTTTCTCTTTCTGTCAGTGAACACTTCTCACCTGATGCCAGCTTGTCATCATATAAATCAACACAAGAAGTCATGCAGTAGACAGAGAAAACTTTACCTCTTGCATTCAGATTTCTGGTAACTCTGAAATTAATATAAAGCAACCAATAATCTCTATTTTGCAAAAACAGAATTCAAACCTCTGTTTCAGCATTTTCTGGAACTCAAGCAAAATAGCACTTTCAAGGGTATACTTGGAAAATCAGCACTCTTTCATTTTATTTACAGTTCACCTTTCCAGCTGTGCAGTGCCCTGACTTGTATGTACCATTTCAGGGCAGTCAAACGTCCACAGTGATACAACAAAGCCCACACTTGCATTGAACTTTATCAATTTGTAAAGTCTCACAGGCTCAGGTGATTTGGGCCTTTCAAAGAACTGTTCAGTTAAGTCTTGCCTTGGCAAGAACAAAGACTTGATAAATGTTTATCTCTTCATACCACACTTCCCTCCTAAATTGAGTGCCATGTCATCAAAAATGAGTAGGAATCCAAATGGGTGGAATTCAGAATAGTGACTATATCTAAAACATGTGGGGTTTTGCTAAAGGGAATGATTTTTCATCAGTCCCTCACAGTAGGCCTTTACTTTGCAGGCACAATTAAGCACTGCTTCCAAAATTTGCTTTTCCTGCGTACTTTACAGACCTCTTCAGTGATGCAGGCTTGTTGGATTTGCTAACCAGAAATATATGAGTTATAAACATTCCTCAGGAGTACAGTGTCCCACAGCATAAAGAACGGCTCCAGGAATTCTTTTTCCCCACTCTTTTCCACATCTTCTGATGTGTAACAGATGGTTGTTATTATTTCTCTTTTTGGTTTCTATTCCTTTTATCTTTACGCAAATATTTCACCACTGCATATTTGTACTGTCAAATTGCACCATGGTGGAATTATGCACACTTCTGGAATGTGGGATCATCTCTTCAGTTCTTCACCCTTCCTACCACTTCCAGATAAATCCTCACTTTTACTGACAATCCACTTATGAGAATCACCTTACAAATGCCATATTTTCTTATTCTCCCTAAATCACAATCTCCATAGTTTAGAATAATTTTCAGTTCTATTGTTGTTTTTCCCTTATTTCTCATTTATAGTAAAACATCTGAATCCAAAAATACTTATAATATACAATGTCTTTTACCATAAATTTGGTACCAGAAAGCACCTCAGTCTGGACAAAAGGTATGATCCCACAGGACTTCCAATGCTCATGTCACCACCAGGTTTGTCATCAGTTTGATACCTTGTTTTCTACCTCCAGACATAATCCTGCAGTGCTGAAAAGTTTTCAGGCACATTCTTCAGACTTTCATTTCTCTGTTTATGGGATCATGACTCTCTCCTAGGGAAAACGTCCCATCCTTCATTTTCGTAAAGGCTCTTCAAACAGTAAAAGATGCCTTTCAATTACTTTCATACAGTCTGATATAGATTTTAAAATTAATAGTACTATGGAAAAAATTTAATGAAATCCGAGATCTATCCCTAACTCCTGTAACAAAAGCATCAGTTGGCACTCAATTATTTAAATAGTTGGTCTCCATTTACACTACTCTACTATACTGATGCATAATTTATTGTTGGACTCATTTGTTCAGTCTGGCTATGATTAATTTCACAAATTTCATCATTATTCAAACAGATCTTCCAGCTTAGACATGCTTTATATTGTAGTCTTATCATAACCATTAAATAAGCTAATGTATTCCAGCACAAATATTCTCTATCATTTGCAATTACACTACAAGTCCATTCATTCTGAGCAATAAAGCAAGAAACATTTCATTCAGATCTTACATTCTTCTGAAGATAAACATGTTTATCAAAATTCTTGTTATGGTTTGTGTTTGTGGGATGAGGTTAAAGAAATGACAACTTCACTTTGGAAAATATATTTCTTCAGAATGTTTTACCCCACTTCTGGTCCCAAGAGCTATGCCTTCAATGTGCTTGAAAAGATTTCTATATTGGCAACAGGAGCGTGAGTTTTAATTTGAACAAAACAGGTATTATAGAAGAAGCTGCATATGAAAGCAGCAAGAAGCCTTTGAGGTTCAAGAGGCCTTTATTGACTTCCTAAGGGGCCTGTTTAGCTCTGGCACGAAAAGTAATTTATACACATCTAGTCGTCTTTATTTTCATAGGAATAATTATTTCTTCCTGTTACAGTTTTCCTTCTGTTGCCACTTTCTCCCTAGTGCAGTTTAACCTCTTTGTAATATATAGTTACAAAACATTGCCTGCGACATTAATTTCAAAGAGGTATCTCAACCTTCTTTGAAGGTGGCTTTAGTTCAGTATATGCAGTATTTCTCCTGCATTAAGATTTTTTCCAAATTTAGTTAGCTATTTTTATCAAAGATGAGCAGAATTGCTGACAGTACAAGAAACAGAAAAGACAGCATCTCACAAATGTGAAAAGGAACAGATCACAGACGACAGCCTGAGTTGTGGGTTATTGTAAGTTGTATATACACCTGCTAAAAGTTATCTCCCTATCTAATATGCAACGGGACATCCTTGCTACTCTATCTTTACTTACACAGCTCAAATGTCAATCTAGCTAGCACAATAAAGGGTCAAGGTGGCACATAAAAAAAGGCATCCAGAAATGGTCTTCTATCAAAGAACTGATGTAAAACTTAGATTAAAAAAACCCTACACTTTTGTCAGAGATGGCTGGATTCATCTGTGTATGTGATTAATCGCTCAGTTGAAGCTGGGAAGCTGAGAGCAGAATGCAATGAGTGGCAATTCCTACACTGAATGACCTCCTAACCGATTCATACAGGGCCATGTAACTATAGGAAAGGAGAATATTATTTTTCCAAAGTTGTCAGCCTTCTTTGCTCAGCTCAGGTTTGCAAAAAGATGCTAGGCATTTCCGCTTTCTTACACTTTCTTCAGTTTAATTGTTCTCCCATTACTTTGGTACTGATTGAAGCAGAATACAATCTACTTTTCCTCTAAAAAGCTGGTTTAGATCTGCTGCACAGAAAACAAACCATAAAAATGTGGTTTTGTCAGTTTTATGCAAGTAGGCAGGACTTAAAGACATGTAGGGTTAAAGGTTGAAACACTTTTAATTCATCATCCAGCTCTAGTTCTCAAGTATTTGGCTGTTCGATTTTGCAAGCATAAGACAGCAATTATATGTGGAAACTGAAAAATTAGAACCCTTATCAAGCCCAAGTATTTGTATAAGGGCACAATTTCCGGGAAAAAAAAATCCAGATTCAAGGTGTTTAAGGGGGCACACAAGGACTGAAATATGGTTTGAAAGTGTACCTGTCACAGATAGATCTGTTAAATGTTTGCTGACCAGAACCCCTATATGTGTCTGTGGGAGGCAGCAGATCTAAAAAATGTCCTTAAAATAGATAAGCATTTCTCCATATCTTTATGGGTAGCTGACTTTGTTTCTTTGAATATGCAGTACCTCTGAGCATTTCCAAGGATTATTATTATCCAGCTCTGTAGTGATGTAAAGCAAGTGAAAAGCACTGAGTTGAACATTCCACAAACATATATAATGAGTATTTAAACTGTGAAAATTGTGTTCACTGCAAACAAATACTAGGTTTTACTAAATTTAAAATCATAATCTTGATATGGGGTTTGATTTTCAGAAGGACAATCACATTTTGTACTTATAAGAAACTGCTGCAATTTTCCAAGTAAAAATTTGCACAAGCCTGTTATTCCAGGGCTGATCCTCCTTCCAAAAATCAAAAGTGAAAGAAGGGCTCACCTGTTAATCAGGAGCTTGAAACTATTCTTTTTTATTTCCATTTCTTCTTCTTTCAGTGTCAGCTTTCTTACTCTCCCCTTGACCCATAGGACAAACTAACTTGAGAAGTTTGCCCCCTCCTCAGTTATTATGAATCACCTCCACCACAAGTGAATGATCTACAGGTTACAGCTCATGCAGATTTAAAGCCAATAGCCCTGCTAACCAGGGCTCTCAGCATCCCTGATTCATGGAAGCTGCAATTCTTCCCAGAAAAAATGCAGTGAATTCAGGACAAGACCTCACAAGTTCATCCAGCAATGCTTGCTGAAACCTGACGAGCTCTTTCTAAAGACAAATAGACAGGTAGATATTTATAAGATAATTGTTTCTCTACAAATCTTCAAAACATGCGCCATGGCCATATGGAACACAGGACTATGGCAATCCTTTTAATAGGACCTGCAAAACCCCAAGTCTTTTGATTCATTTTACCCAACTGAAGGACTTCCCTTTGGATCAGAGAATTTTCTGTGGGTTGATAATTTTAAGATCTCTCACTTTCTGGAAAGTTAACTTATGCATGAAACTTGCAAAGTTTGCTTGCAGTGATTAGAAGCCAGTGCCCATGTTCTGTCTCGTACACTGTCCATGCAAGCCAGGAATCACAGATGTTGCCCCCTGCTTTCTTTTTCATTGTGAATACCACTCTCTTGAAAAGAACGGATGAAAAATGTTGCTAGAGTGATTTGGGGACAGGATAGTGAATTAAGTATAAATAGTTACATCAAATCTATTTACAAAGGGACTGTGCATAGCTGACTAGGAAGAGCTGGCATTGGCCATCAGAAAGAATTTAAAGTAAGTTCCACAAAGAAGTCTTGTGCATGCTTTGAGGTTTACAAAAAATACATATTTTTTTTTTGAAATATGTTCACACATTAGAAACAGTATTCACTTAGGAGTGGGACTATACCCCACTTTTGTATCAGCAGAAAGTCCCAATGCAGGAGTAGTTCTACAATCAAAAACCCCTTTGTCAGTGCTACTTTTTTCATTCAGGGCATCTGCCTAAGGAATACTGTCACAAGAAGACATCTGTCAATATTAACTGTGACTCCATTACACAAATTATACCAGCAAAATCTTTTTCATTTCCTAGGCTCCTGAAGAAAGACAGAGGAAGGATTCCTCTAGAAAGGAAAATGAGCCAAGTATTTGTCAAGTATCCAACCATGCTGCAATGAAGAATGGGACAATTTTCTGTCTTTGGAGAAAGGGCAGATTAGGCTGCCTCTTAACAAAGTTTCTACTGACCATTCTGCTACAGAACATGTCCCCAGTCACATGTACCCCAAAATGTAAATTCAGGAGCAGAAGCAGTATTCTACAAAAGGAAACAAAATTCCAGCGCAATTTTGAACAAAGCAAATTCAAGTAGCAATACTACTCGATCAGAAGAGTAGTTACTGGAACATAAGTGAAAATTTAAAAGCAGTTCGGATACTCATCCTCCTAGACTCCTTTGAAGTAACTTGCTTAGGAGGTAGCAAGACGTACTAAAAGTAATTAGCCTGGTAAAAAGAAGGGGGGGGGGGACTATTTTAGCTTCTTGTCTTGTTTTCTCAGCTTCATATTTCATTATGGATATCTGAGGTACAGTGAAAGCAAGGACAAAGAGAAGGTGAAAAAAATTCAGTCACTAAAAGAATATTTAGTCATTTTGATTAGCCTTAGTTGTTATTACGTCAAGCAATTTTTATTCTGTCTGTGGAATATAACACCTCTGTAGGCCAGATTTTCAAAATGTGCCTTAACTGAGTGTCTAGTTATGTGAAGCAATATGTCTTGCATGTGCCCTTTTTCATGTTAGCAGCTGAGAGCAGAAGTGATACAAATGTCATTAACATCAATCAGCTTATATTGAAAAAAAAAAAAAAAAAAAAGCAGGCACAACCAGAGCACAGGAGTTCTGGGTTTAAAAGTTATTATTTGTTAACACAAAAGGTAGCTGACCAAAGAGCACATGGGAGTGACTTAGGCATATGTGAATGGAGATCACACTAGGTCCTTCACTAAATTTGCAATACTTCTTTCTTATGCTATCTGAACAGTGTTGTAATTGTTTCACTGTAACTAGCCAGATTTAATGTTACATGTGTCTGGTAGTTTAGGTATTTTTATCTTTCAGAGCTCTACATTCAGGGCAATGTCAATGCTGGGGATCCTTCTGCTGTACTGGAAATCTCCAGTTCTCCGCTCATTACACACAGTGAAATTTCATTAATATCAATACTGGTTTGGTGCATAGAATACACAATACAGATCTATGCTGCAGCTCATGAAACACAGTTTGCTTCCTGTATTAAACTTCAGCTCTTTTATTGATTCTTTTGCTACCCACCCTCCTCAAGGATAAGACTAAATTGCTTGCAGACTTCATTATAAAATTATAAATTGAGGGCAAAAAAAAATCAATGATGGAGACCTGTAGTGATTAATATGTCACTAACAAACAAACTTTCCCAATTTCCCTATGTGTTATTTGCTCATTTTGCAAGAGAAACAGAAAAATAGCTTTAAAAATGTAAAAGTGAAATATAGTCCTTTATTTCTGGGGAAGAGAATCTATGAATTTAAATCATTAAATTATAATTATACTCTGAACATTGGAAGGATTTGCAGTAAAAATATCAGGTTGAGATTAAGTCAATAAAATTAATCACTCGTGACCCCGAAGGAGCAAAAGGGTTGAAAAATGCTACAAAATTGAAAGCTACCATGAGCAAAGGGACTTGGGGAATTCATTTTAATTCACCACAGCCAAGTTCAAATACAAGCTGTTCTTTGTTATTCAACCTGAGGTATTATTTTTCATACAGACGCTCACATCTGACCAAGCCATAATCACATACTGCAGAGTTTTCTTTATCTGATTGTAGAAGTTTCCTGTTTTAGCTATATATTAACAATGAACTGCATATGGATGGGGTGGTGTCACCGAGTGGACTATATTCTGCTCAGCTAACCACATCTATCAGTGGATTAAATGCCTCAAAGCTGGGACTTGCGCAATGAGTAGTAAAGCTGGCCTTAAGTCATAACTCCCTCTCCCTTACATGGGCCTAACAGACATTGTATACTGTGAATTCTTTGCTGTTCCAGCAGAGCAGACAGCTCTCCTGCAGTTGCCTAAAAGAAGGTTATGAATTGCAATAAACCTTCTCTCTCATCTGTGTTTAATGATTGACTGTGCTGTCTAAAATAGTACTTCTCAACCCCCAAGGTATGTTCTACCCATGAGAAACTGCAAACAGCAAATGCAGCCATCTCCCCTCCAAGGGTCCACATGCTATGATGATGGGCAGAGGCTTCTTAGAAGAAATTATCTAAGAAATGAGGTGTGAATTTAAAGGGTTGAGAAGGATGTAGGAAAGGTTCTGTAAAGGACACATGATCAACCACCTAAGAAGTAATTTGTAATTCAAATAGAACATGCTTGTGCTTTTGGATCTGCAGTGACCTGATCCATCTGCTCTGAAAAATCAAGATGTGTCTGTGAACTGTGGGAGTGTGCACTATGGGTGAATTTTAATTTGGCTGCAGAGATTTACGTTCCTCCTTTAGCCCTGAGAAAATTAAAACCAATTAATGAGGTTAATACTTTTTGCTTCAGCGTAGTATATTAGACATCTGATTTTACAGCTATGAAAGTGGGGACAGCTGTATTTGAAAACTTTGAAGTAATGGAGAGAATTGCTTAATACATGATGTAAAGTAACACTTACAAGTGAAACCAACCAAAGTTCAAAGATTTTTTTTCAAGGAGTGCTTTGAAAAAATACCAACCCAGGAACTATTTATGTTACCAGAAATAGTGAAGTAGGGGGTGCATGAAAAAGTGTATATGCCATTGCCCATTCATAAGCAAAATCAAAGACCACATCCAGTATTTGCAGCGAAAAAGTTTCAGTAAGAACATAATCTATGATAGCACAGTTCCATGTTATTGGCCTGACATGGCTTTCTTTCCAAAGTATTTGCAAGAATTAGCTGAAATCTTTGTTTATCTACAAGATTTCCACTGAAGCTCGTTTAAATAGACAGGGGGTTTTTAAAGATTTCCAGGAACATATAGCAGCCATCTGCAGGCAAGTTTATTCCTGAAAAGACATTTATGAATTTACATCCAACATAAATAAAGAGCTGTTAGGCAATTAAGCTGGAAAACGTGCATTTTTTCAGACAGAAAATAAACATTTCTTTATAGCCAGTTGATGTACAAGTACCACAATTTAAAATTTGAAAACATAACTTTCTGCACACAATGTTGAGACTGAATTTCTGCTTGTAAAACAGAATGTGTGAGTGTTCTTGACCATGTGGATTTTTTTGATTCTTCTCAACATGGAAGGTGCTAATCTTCCACATGATTTGAAAAATAATCTTCACTCGCATCTCCCTCTTATTCTTACCCCATACACAAGACCTTCTTAGTGAGCTGTAACCTGCCATCCTTTTTTTTAGGCAAATGGCCATTTCAAGTCAAAGGGAATTTTGCTTGATAAGCCTTGAGGAAGGACTTTGGGAGTAAACGTAATTCCTGGAATTAATTTCTTATCACCTAAGAATACAGGTGGAAATTGAACTTTATTTTAGGCTGCCAATTCTTGGGTGGAGAGTGCTGAAGAGTATTATAGCTTTGCTTCAGTCGCTCTACGGTAAAGCTAGAGTTTTCTTTCCAAGCCCCTGTTTTCAGCACCTTCCTCAGCTATTACCTTTGGCCTGAAATATTTTGCCTTTGTTTCTATCCCCCCTGATGTTTCC
This sequence comes from Haliaeetus albicilla, assembly GCF_947461875.1. Lineage (NCBI taxonomy): Eukaryota > Metazoa > Chordata > Aves > Accipitriformes > Accipitridae > Haliaeetus > Haliaeetus albicilla. The sequence continues at coordinate 55,116,749 of NC_091484.1, read as the reverse complement.
TATCTTTTATACTCTTCATGTTTGAAGAACATCCAGCTATTCCTTTAGATATACAAGACCTAATATAGTGTAAGGTTATTTATTTAGCTGAAGATCTGTTAAGATATCTTTTGAATGGGTTAGGCTGAAACTATTTGGCTTTAAAATATCAGATGTAGCATCTGTGCAGCTCCCTTTGAGAAAAATGATAAATTTTTGTTATAATAGATATGATATGATAGAATATGATAGAAAAGTTGTGAAAGAAAAGAATGAGACTGTTACAAGCCATACTATTTTCTAAGGTATATAATGTCTTGGTCCAGCAGCTAGTCAGAAGATGACTTATCTATGTGAAGCCCTACTAGCATTATTAATAAGAAACTGCATCAATGCATGTACAATCATTAGTCTTATAATTACACAGACTTGTGTACTCTTCTGAGAATATAAAATGAGTGACCAATGAGGAATGTTACACAAGGATGTTAATTCTATCGTCTGTCTGGACTAAAACTCCATTTCTTATGCACAGGAAAAACGAGATGTGACATGTATGCTGGGCTTGCTAAAGCAAAAGAAAGATTATATAGTTCTTTTGAATATGATTTTCTTTGAAATAATACCTATAGATTGCTGCTGTGCTCAAAGCCACTGAAACTTAAAAGAATAAAACCATCACATCTTTTTTTAACAGTAGAATTTAGGTGTGGTTCCCCAACCTGCTCATGGAATAAAAATGTGTTTGGAAGGAGTTAGCTAATGGTTTCTGAGCTGTGCTGTACCACTTCCTAAAATCTCTAACAGCATTAGCAGCTAGTCCACATTATTCCACTCTCTATAGTATTAACTTTCACCCACACTAATATTTATATCATCTGTGATATTTACCTAGTTTTACTTTGCAGTTTGTTGTAGAGAAAGAATTGGATGCAGGGAGTAGGTCCCTTAGTGTCTGTTGCATAGAATGATCTAGATGCACCCTCTGGCTATACAAGTCCCTTTACTGCTGAGTGCCAGAATCCAGGAAGGTAAATCAGAACAAACATCTTGCTACTCCTGCCCAGTATCTTACATATTTACCCTAAATAGTCACAACTGTCCACCATCAAAAGGAGGAGTCTGTGCTAGCCCGGTCTGATTTTATGTGGTACAGACATTTTTATACTGTCAATGTTATTTGCATTTGCATAATACTCATCACAGCCTCAGCTAAGGGTCAGGATCCCTGTGCTAGATAACTGTATGAACACAGAATAAAGTTCCTGTCCCAAAGGATTTAGTAAGGCAAAAAATGGAACAGACACACTTTGTCAGAAAGAGAGGGGCACAGACATACCAAACCAGTAAGCGGCTCTTTGTTCACTAGATAGAGAATGAAATCAGCAAATCTATTATTTCAAGCGTTGTCTAATTTCTGCTCTCCATTCCCTGCTACATATCTAGAGAGATGCAAAGTAACCCTGATGTTGCAATTGATATGCACTGTAGATTGAATTTGCACCCCTTGCCTCTCATTAACAAGACACAATTCTGTGCACCATGGAAACCATAAGCTATTTAAGTCCGTTTGGAAAAGAATGGCAATTGCTGTAACAATAGGTGGAATCCAAACCCCTGTCCTAAACCACATGCGTTGTGACACAAAGGCTTCCTGCTATAGAAACACACCCAGAGAGGCCTGAGACTGTTCACACACAGTCCTACCGCCTAAGAGATCTGCAGATAAAGATGATGGAGGCACCACTCCAACCAAGGGAGTGAGACAACTGTATCCTACCTCTGAATTATGGCAGTACATCCCAACCTCCAGTCTCCACTTCACTCTCCCCCAAAAACAGTTTACTCCACCTCTGTGCAAGCACTGAACTCTCATACATACACGTAGATTTTCTTTCCCTTCAAATGATGTTCCTTATGACAGGCAGGGTGAATTTTAACCTGTGTGTCTAAAGACTTTCATGGGAGCTCAGAAACACAATTATGTGCAGAAAAGCCAGTTTCTAGGTGCACATCATCCATGTAAGATCTTGACTATCTAGCCCTCAAGCACCTAAATCCTCACCATAAACCATAGTAAAGTCAAACTAAGAAGAGTCTCCTGATGCTCCAGTATTCCTCATAATTGATTTTCTATACTGATTGCAGAAAAAGATTTCCCAGTCAGTTTATAAAATGGAATAGAGTCTCCATGGGTTACTTCCTTGTTAAATAGGATTTAAAGTACTACTACCTCATTAATATATGCAAAATGAGAAAAAACCTTCCATGTCTTGAAGGGTGTTTTTAAAAAAATACCTGGAAAGTTGTCTATGAACTAGGACAAAGTAAAAGAAACTGAGAGAAAAAAAAGGAAAAGGAAAAGAAAAAGTAGAAAAATAAGAAAAAATGAAAAGAACAGGAAAAGGAAAAGGAAAAGGAAAAGGAGAAAAAAATGAAAAAAGAAAAAATGAAAAGGAGAAAAAAGAAAACAGAAAAAAAAGGAAAAAAGGAAGGAAAAAAAAAGAAAGGAATCCCATATTTTAAGCTTTAAATTTTGCATTCCTTAAGAATCCTGCTTATTTAAACCAGACTTTGGAAACCTTGCTGCAGTTTCAGACTGTGAAGCAACAATTTGCAATGCTAAAGATATTTCCTTTTGGACTACTAATCCAGAATCTCCTTTTTTTTTCTTCATTTAAGAATATTTTAATTGGAAAGATTATATTTTTTTTAGTTCATTTAAGCAAGCAGTTTTCTTCTAAAACTTCTAGCTTTCTGTTAGCACTGTTAACTACTTCGTCTTCCTTCCTATGCACATACACGTCATGTCTGGAGCAGAGCAAAATAGGAACCACATGTTTCATATGAACACTTAGATGCTTTGCATATAGATGGTGCTTAGCTGGAACAACTATAAAGGAATAAAGCAGAAGGAAACAGTAGGTGGAAGACTCAGCATTTTAGTAAGAAAGCAGGAACATAAGCAATTAATCATTAATATGGAAAAAAGTGGACAGTAATAGGAGGAGAAAAGTAGTTACTCCAAGAGAGGAAAAGATTTTATTAAGCTTTCCAGGTGACCCTCACCCAACCACCGTTTGAGTCTTGTTTAAAATACACATCCGGGGCCACACTCTGCCTTGATGGAACCAGTGTCAAAGCCTAAACACTCATTTTCCATAGATATAAGTAAGAAGAGAATTTGTCCTTTCATCATTCCATAAGTTTGCTGAATTCATTGTTTACATTTCAAGTGTTCAAAATTAAGGACAACAATATAACTCAGACAGGATTTTGATCCTAACTGCATCCAGTAAAATGCAGAGTAACTCTACTAAAATAAACTCTGATACTTAATTTTGTTAAGCAAACTTCAGTAAAGTTACATAGATTTATCATGGTGTAACTCACATCAAAAGCTAACTCAGTCAAAAGCAGTATTGGAGCCCATAATGCCAGACTTGTCAAGCCTCATACTTCACACACAAGACTTTCACCTGGCTCCATCTCGCTCTCCTCAGTGTGGTGCTTCAGTCTCAGGCGACCACACAACAGCTCCTCAGCTTCCCTCCAGCTCTGGGATCCAACATCAGATACATGTGTTTAGACTACCGACAAATTGTGTTTGGCAGATGGGGTCCTGGATGGGGAGGGAGGATGGAGCACGCTCTGGAGCCCAGAGCGGTTGCTGTCGAGGGACATCCCACCCTCTGAGTCCTGCAGGTAGGCAGCAGCTCCCCAGCTGCAGCCTCCCACCACTGCCTCTTCCCCACGTGGTCCCAAGCCCCACGTTCCCTCTAAAAGAAGAGCAGTCCTGTAAGAGCAAACCTGAGCTCTTAACCTCGATGATAAAAATATTCAAGGGAAATTACATCAATGGTTCTCATTGCAATGAAATATTTGCTGATCAGAACCACAGATTGACAGGTAAGGTGTCTCTACAGTAAGAAATTTTGCATTTTCTTAACATTTTGTGGAACATGATAGTTCATAACTGTTGAGTTTTCCATGGTGATCACCATGGCAATGCACTATAAATTCAGTGGATAGTCTCTATGAAATGTATTTTCCTCCTAAAAAGAAAAGAAAACTAAACAGTGAACACTGCTAAATGGTTAACGCATATTCTTTTTTTTCTAGGCTAGCAGTGGCACCCAGGCCAAAAAATGAGAGGCAAATGAAAACCAAAAGGTTCCAAGAAGGCAATCCCAATACGTTACAAAAACATATACAGCAACTTTTTCAGGAATTCTTACAATGATGCATAAAACAAGATTGTTGCTTTCTGAAAAGTTTTTGCAATATCTACCTGGTTAGTGAATATCCCATTGTTGATTAAATTACTAAACAAAATACTGCTTTATAGCTAAACCAAATTAGCTAATCATAGTAGTCCCTAGTTACAGTCATACTTTTCATTTTCATTCACAGAGATAGACTTGCAACTTTGAGATTATTTCCTACAAATAGAAAAAAAGACAAGGAGATTAAGGATTTGTGTTGCTCCAGGCTGCAAAAAGGTTAAGAGTCAGATCCTGCCTCCATTTTGCCAGACCTGGGAAGATGGGGGGCTGGGAGACAGGGTAGGGGGTCAAAGCACAGTGAACTTTAGTTACTCTTTTATCTCCCTCTGTTCCATCCATTATCTTCATCAACACAAGTGAAATTGACTTTTAAGGATAATTAGGAAGCAGTTAAGTTTAGAGCAGCCCTGTGGCTGTCCTAAAACAAATGGTTGGAAGAAGAATGATAGAAAATAGCCTCATTTTTTTCCTACACAGAAGCACATGGGACTTAATGAAAAATATACAGAATTAAAACCAGCGAAAGCTCAAGATTTTTTGGTTCCTAGTTCTGTCTGAAACCCCTTATTCCTTATCCAGACATAGAGATACTTCAGAGTTTTATTTGAACTAAAAGCTCTAATGGGAATCTCTACCAGGTAAGCATATAGGTCCTTGGACTACAAATTAGGAGCTAAAAATGACTGAAATTCAACAATGATCAACTTTCCAGTTCACTGTCAATACTGTAAAATAGACTGCAAAAATTGTTTGAAGCTAAATCATAATAAGCCTTTCTTGAATTTTCCTGGAAAAAAATAACATTTTGGGGAAAAATATTTTGTTCAACTTTTTTTCATTTCAGGGTTCTTCCTACTCTTAAAGAAAAAAAAAAGCTTCAAGATGATGAAAAGATACATGTCATGCACTCTGCATCTCACTGATGCTAACCTAATCCATCAACAGCCTGGGAAATATGTTCCTTGACAAAAGGAAGCAGATGTGCTCTTAATCCTCCTAAAGTGAACTATGGGATGAGTATCCTCAATCATCCAGGATGGTTTCTCTGGTGCCCTTATGTCTCTTGGTAAAGGCTGAACAGAGTATTTGTCATGGAATCAGATCTTCACTTGGGATTTGTGTACTTTTTAGTCCTTTGATCATATGTCTCATATTTTACCTTAACTGAACCTTCATGGACTTTTGAAGATAATCATTGCTTTCCATTTTTCATAAGAGAGCTACTGGCATAAGCAATCCTCCCTTTCTGCAAGAACTCCTCTTGAAATGTAGGAAGCCACTTGCCCAGCCTACTGAGAGGCACATAAGATACAGTAGGTGCCAGATTTAGGCTTTTTTCAAATAGCAGTTGTTAAATCTTTGCTACTTCTTGTTGATTGGAGGCTTGATTAATTTTTCCCTGTTTAGATCCAAGAGAGGTGAGAAAACACCTTTAATGCCAAAAAGGGATAAAAGTAGTGTTTATTATACTTTGTTTATGACCAAGATACCATGGCTTGTGTAACACAGAGGGTGTGCAGAGGCCAGTCACTAAGCTCTGCCTGGCACTTTTTCCAGCACTGTGTATATGACAGACTAAGGCAATATCAGCCCATTTTTGTAACAGGAAAGCTGCCTTTACTAGTTTTCAGTTAAATTAGTTTCCTGCTTCATCAGCATGTAGAGGAGAAAGAGCCATGCTTTGTTAATGAATCCAGATGTCCCACCCAAATGTCTGAAAACACCAAACCAGAATACACCTTGTATTTGAACACAATATGTACAACAGACCCAATTCCCTTGGAAGCATGGGCCTTTGGCTTTTTTAGGAAGCACAAAACTGGAGAGCAGGTCAATGTATTCAGCAGAGAGCCACATTATTGTGAAGAAAGTATGAGCTAGGGTCAAATCAACACTCCCAGCCCTTCTATCATAAATTTTCTCCTAGACTACTGTGCCCTTTATCATTATCATTATCTGTTCTGCAGTTTCATCAGAACAAGAAGATAAATATATGGTCAGGATATTCTACACTGCAGCAAACCCAGACTGGCATTTAAGTGCTGCTCTAAACTCCACCAAAGCCAGGACACAGTCATTCAGAAATTCAGAGGTCTATAAATGGTTCATTTTCTTGGTACACATAGTGTCCTTGGCCAAACAGTATGTGTAGCATTCAGTATAGCAACCCTTTTACTTTTCCTGAGAAAGCAGTGTAGCTTTTGTTTGAATATAACCTCCTTTGTAAGGTATTTAGAAGTGTGGTATATTGGACTGATCACAGGACAAAGCACTGTGCACCATCACACATAATTCTTTTGCTCCTAGGAATAAAAAACCACAGGGCAAGTGATTGCTCATTAATATCACATAATGAGACAGACAGAGCTCTGACTGAAATACAGGTCTCTTGCCACCCGGATCCATGCATAAGTCGCTAGGCCACAGTTCTTACAATCAGATAATATTTTCACGCCTCATTCTCCCCAAAAGTAAAACAATATGCTATAATACTCTTTCAGCCATTACACTTATGTAACTGGAGTGCTGATATGGCATATGAACATTCATAGCACACTTTGAAAACGTAAGGTACTATGTAAGAAAGCAGAAAAAGTGTTAATGGTTTAATGCTTGGTTATATAGTAGGAGCAAGAACATGGAGTAAAACTGCTACAGGCATTTTCCAGAGAGGCAGTACCATAGGAGTCTTCCAAAGCCCAGCCCAGCTCAGTATAGACAACACAATGAACCAGTTCTGTGGCACTCTGCAACTCCACAACTTTTCTGAACTGGACCCTAGTGAGGTAGTATAGATGTTTCCCATGGTTTGACAACATTCTTCACACAGCTAAAATGTTCACTGACAAAAGACAGTGCTTTATTGTGCTAACTGGAGAAAAAGGATTGTTTTGTACAAAATTGGCCTGTGATTCAGGAGATATGGATTCAGCTGCCAGCTCTACCACAGATTCCCATAGGACCTTGAGCTAGTCAAGTGCTCTTTCCATTCCCCAGCTCCCCATATGTAGCTAGTTCAGCAACAAAGTTGCTGGGATTGACAAAGGAATTCCGGGATAAAATTCTACACTAAGTATTGTAGATTGTATATGATTATCAGGGCATAAGTGATATAAAATCTATGATTTTATCTTCCAGATATAAAGTCTATGCATCTGTTCAATTTTGCAAAGTTAAAAATTTCAGCTGGATCTATTTAACATTTTTTTAAGCATCCAACTTTTTCTTTCCCTTAGCTGCCAATGTTTTGTGATTAGAAAACATTTTATTCTCAAAGCCTTGCCATGCTTTCATTGCCATGTTTTTATGAACTAAGTGACAGAGGAGATAAATGAAGGCTTAGCTCTCCATGGTTTAAGAAAAATGCAGTTAAAAACTTCTTAACAATTGGGCAGAAAAGCAGCAAGACAGATGATTATCTAGTGGTTACTTTCATGAAATGGTCTTGAAGGATAAATATTTAAGGAAAAAGAAAAAAATGTTCTCTTTTCCCACAATTGGTTCATTTGTTTTATGAAATAACAATGCTCCCTTCTTCCCATCCCCTTCAAATTCCATATATAACCCTCCAAGTCAATTACACAGGTACAGACAATGCCAAGGAAACACAATCTGATAGTTTAGGTATAAGCCATGATGAATATGAAGACTGCAGTGAAGTTAGAAAATCATTTAGTAGTCATAAAAATAAAATGTAAATTGCATCTTGTTTACTGAATTGCCAGATATTACAGTATAGCATGTTTTAACCTAAACAACATTTCTGTGTAGCCATATATTAAATATACTGTTGGACTTTTAAATTAGCTACCCACTGTATTCTGTAATTTAGTGCTGGTGTCCAGACTGAATTTTAGTGTTGCACTCACCCCATCTAGCTGCAAACGGTAGAAAGGTCAGCTAGACAAAGACTAAGAACTATCCCTATGAAAAGGAGTGCAAATCTGATTTAACTAAAATCTAGAATTTTATTTTTTACCAAAATAAAGTTGAAGGCATGTTGATGTGTGATCTTTCAGTATTGATTAATAACCCACTGAGAGTACATTCTGTTGTATTTCAGTAACACAGTTGTGGCACTTCTGCACTTTACAGGAAAAGCTATGTCAGAAAAGCATTCTTAAATGTGCATAGTCAAACAGTGAGAAGTTAAGAAATGTAGAAAATAAAATTCTTTAGGGAACTTAATTCAGCCCTTTAGTATGCATGCACTATGTTTCAAACTTTTGTCAGTACAATCGTATGCTCTCTTCCCTTATAGAAAAACAAACCAAATACAGATCAACAACCTGTTCATCTCAGTTCCCATCTGCTTACACAGCTGCACTCCCCATGTTCTCTATCTCAGTCTCCTTGAGAACCACATAGTCCTTGCCATGGAGGAAGGTTCCTCTGCCCATTTTAGTAAGACTTTTATTTCCAGAAAATGCTTCTTGCTAAGAAAAAACACAGAGCTGCCCTTTCCTTTCCATTCACCCATTTGTTCTCATTGCCACGCAAAGGGAGTGAATTAATACAGAGCAGCGGAGAAAGGAACAGAGAGCACACAGAAGCCTTGAGAATGAGCATGATTAGGACACCTGCAGGAATAGGTCTTAACACATACAAGGGGCTCAGGAGGAATGGGCATGCTGGCAGTAAGCTGGAGCACAAAACAACTGTGTTTGTACAAACTGGTTATATATTTACTTCTGCCTAGTAAAAGGTCATAAATGGTTTGCTGTGCTTTTGTAGCACATTGTTGGTCATTTATAGATGGTATAAAGAATAAATCATCCACAATGAAACAAATTACTAGGGGGGGAAAAAGACCCATACAAGTGTGTTGACATTTCTCAAGCAGAGATGGTCTCTTGTTTATTTCAAAATTGTGAGGGGAACACAAGATGTCCTAGTAACACTAGAGAGAATTAATATTTCAGAAATAATCTCAGCCAGTCATAAAGGGCATAAGACAATCAATAACAATTTGACCATCTATTGAGCAAATTACAATGTTTGCAACAAACTTTAACCAAGTTCTTTCATAACTGTCTAAAGCAATCATACATGGTACTAGTAACTGTCAAAGACAGGATGCAGGCTGGCTGTATTATAGAAAAACCTACACTCTCAAATTTTATGGAAATCCAAGTTTCATTGCACAGTTACATATTGGAACCAGAATCCAGAGCTTCACTAAGGTGTGCACATCACAAGATACAGAAATTAAAATATAGTAAAGGGAAAAAGGTGCCTTTTCATTCCTTCATCTTTTCAAGATATCTTGTGTCATGACAGTGGAAAGCTTCCTTAGGATCCACAAGGGAAGTCTAAGGAATCTGCTTCAATAACCTTTTAAATTACTACAATTCTGAAGGCTGTCTCTCACTGTTTAGTCCTCAGCCTAAGACAATTCAAAGTAAAGCAACTAGTGTGTCACCAACTTGTCACATCGGTGTCATTCAAATTAGCAGCAGAAATTCCAAAGACCTGGTTTCTACGGGAGGATTTCAGTTAAGAAACTGTAAACACGTAGTTTCAAACCACAATTTATTAAATAAAAATCAATAGTACTAAAAGTATTTTTTTGTACCTAAAAGTTTCCCTTTGTGAAAAAAACAGGTAACTTAATGGGCTGCTCTGATTGGAAACCACTGAAAAAAATTTTTAAACTTTTTCTTGTAAATTAAAGAGAGGCCTAAATTTAAGCTAGACCCAGAAGTTAACCAGGAGCTATCATGCCATTGTATTTTCAAGAAAACAACCCATCAGGAAGGAAGCTGAGTTCAGGCAATCCATTCAGAAACTCCATGGCAGAAAAAGAGCTTGCTGACAGTGATAAAAAGCAGAAACAAGCTGTAGAAACCACATCTCAAGAAATTCCCTTAAATGTGATAGTGGGTGTAGTCTGGTGGTCTCCACAAGTGAGGGAGAGCAGAGAAACAGGAAATCAGGGGAAAAGATTAAGACTATAAACCAGCAACCTGCAACAAGTTCCACACAGAGCTTAGGGAGTGAATAAAACACCCACTGCTGTTCTCATAGTTTCAGGAAAGTTTCACCTATAAGGAGATTAAAGAGCTGATAATGTTATTATTCATTATAATTTTTAAAAAATTCTGCAATTAGTTTCTTTGTTAATAATGGTAGTTGTGATACTGAACCACATCGGCTTACTTATGCATGCTGTGCCATGAAAGTCAGCTGAGTTGCTCCAACCTGTATCAGGAGTGAATTTGTACTTTTGCTAATGAGCAGGGGTCTGTGACTGTCTCATTTCCCCTTGTGTGTGAAAATCTCACAAAACCCTACTCACTCAATACTGGTGATTTCTGCTTTAAGCCAGTCCTGAAAATTCCTTCTTTTACAAGCCCCGTGCTAAATGAATTAATAGTGCACCCTGTATTTTCTCTTTTAAATGTGGATTTCAGAAGCTTAACAGAAAAATGGAGCTTAGCAGGAACCACATCTTTTATCATTAATAACTGTATTAGTTCCTCATCCCATTCTCTCCTTACCGCTTTTTTCTGTAATATACTGAGTCATATCTAGCCAACTCAGGTTGTAAATTCTTTGGGACAGTGGTCCCATTTTTGTGAAATACCTGTCCTGTTTTAGGAAGCTATATTAAAAATTAGAATCAGCATGAGTCTATTTAACAAAGCGCGCACCCAATCCTCTCAGCTAAAGGTGCCATCCCTCCCTGGGAAGTCATGCAGACCTACACAACTTGATTAAATTTGTCAGCAGTGAGCTCCAAGAAGGTAAAATAATAGCTTGCACATTCTTGTACAGCTATAATAGAATTCCAGCTGGTGGCAATTCTCCTCCTGTTCCGGGTTTCTTCCAAGTGAAACATTTTTAAAACAAATAATTTTAAGGGACCATATGGCATATACAAAAATAAATGTCTAGGGCATCAAAAGCCTAAAGCAATTTTTATTTTGACTGCCAAAGAAAGTTTTAAAATTTCTTTTTGGCTTTGCATACAAAAGAACCATTGTGAGGCTTTTAGCAGCATTTTCTCTGTCCCCCTTCATCTCAGGAAACTAGCATTAATAATTAAAAGTCTTTAAAAAAATACCATAAACATAGGATTTGCATGCCAATGTTTCAGCTCTATTAACATGAAACATTTGGAATTCCTTTTGCCCTCAGACATTTAGCCATCTGTGGCAGGAGCCACTGAATAGAGCCTTTTGCTTCTTTTGCCCTGGCTGTCAGTACCTCAGCCTAGAACCTTTTTAACCCATTCCTTTGGACAGCAATTTGCCGGCAGGGTCCTTAAGAGAAGTGAGATCTGGATCTCTCCTGCTGTTGCAACTGCTTTTTCAAGGACCTCTCTTAGATAAGGAAGTTCTAGCTTATCTTAAACCAGGTTCTTACTCCTTTCTAAGACTTATTTGCAGGTAGTAAGTTTTCAGTTGTCATACTGTATCTGGGTCCCTTCTTAAATTTTCTTTTTCTGATTTCAGACTGTGTTAAGGAGAAGCTGATTGTGCATTTGTTTGACTGGAAATCCAGGACATCATTGCTTTTTACAAGGATTCTACTGTCAACATCTTACAGCACTGGCTATGTGCTCAGCTAATCTATTATTTGTGAGATGGAGATGTGTTGTTTCCTGACACTACAACACAGTTTTTTATTTATCTTTCTAATGTGGGGAGAGGGAAGAAAAAATGAAATAAAATTATCATGTCCCTTCCGAGGGAATCATTTAAGCACCACTCATGCCTCTCTCTACAGTAAATTGGATCTTTCTGAATAGCTAAGCCTATATCCAGGATCTTCTGGTAGCAGAGGAGATTTGTACTGCTATAGCTCATGTCTGTACACTTCCTATAGATGAATACAACACTGAAGGCCTGAATGGACACAGGGACTGAATCACTCTGCTCATCAAACTTCCTTGTTTGATGGGAAGTTTCCTTCCATCCCTCATCAAACTTCCATGTTTCAGTCAGTCTGAAAATGTCAGTACAGCACTAGCTAGAATAGGGCCTGTTCAGTACTTCGTCTCTATGTTCATAAAGAGCAGACTATCAATTAACAGGTTTGTCTGATCTTTGATAGTTTCACTAATCATATTCACCTGTGGACAGTGCTTCTAGCATAATTTACTGGCATCATCTATTAAGAAAACCACTTACTATGAAGAACATGCTCTGTACTGAGAGTCTCTGCAGCCTTAAAACAATGGTATAGTATCTATTCATGATCAGCTCAGACATGACCTCCCACCATGCACTGTAACAAAGTCAAGTCATTGACATTGTCATAAGATAGAATGTCTTTTTAATTACCTCTGTTACGGGGCTCCCAGAGCATAAGGAATGTAAGAAGCTTAGTAAATACTGAAACATCTACAAATAGGAATAAGTCCCAAGATGAGCCCAGGTCAATGTCTAAAGTACACTGAAAGCTAGGACAGCCGGTTGACAGAAGCAACCAAACTATAACAAGTATTTCTGTCTTCAGCAGCCTCCCACAAAATGCATAAAACTCTGGTAGGATATTGAGGTCACCCTCATGTCTAAATTTATCAACATGTCTATAATGTCTATATTCTGCCACAGAGGAAAAAGCAGGATTCTTATTTCTGTTGAGATAAATTTCTTTCTAAGGGAACTTCTAGAAGTTCATACAGACTACAAATTCTAATGCACCTACCACTTCGGGAGCTCTGTGCCAGCTCTTATCTTTCTCTCAATTCCAGCTCCAAAAGTTTTTTCAGTGAAAGACACAATGGCTGATCTAGACCAAATGGGTACCTTGTATGTTAGGTCTTTTTCCAGAAACTATGTAGTTCATATTTCAACATATTCATATAGAATCACAGAATTGTTCAGGTTGGAAAAGACCTTTAAGATCATCAAGTCCAACCGTCAAACCAACACCACTGTGCCCACTAAACCATGTCCTGAAGTGCCACATCTATGCATTTTTTTAACACCTCCAGGGATGGTGACTCCTGTACATAATTCTTGAAAAACCCATCCACTGGGAACTTATATTCCATGTGACATGGGTAATTTGCTTTACCTCATCTGCTCTTGAGGACCTGGAGATACCTTTTCTGCAACACCATCTTTTTCCCATAACTAACAATGTGGTTTTCTTTGTTTAGAAGTGGCATATATGCACAAGGAGTAAGAAGATACATAAGAAATTTCACGGAACCTCCTCAGTGAAACAGCTGCGAAAAACCACCTCCTGTATTTTTTAGCTTTTGGCTCAACAGGCTGTGAAGAACTCTATTTTTATTGACAACTTCTATATAGATTTTTATATAGAAGGACCCTCAAACTTCCAACATGTCTGCTAGTAAAGGTCTAGAACATACCAAGCAGTTTGGCAACTCTTATAATCTAGTAAGAATTTCTGTCTTGCAAGCCAGTTATGCCACAGTTCTCCCGAGAGAGTATTTGGTTACTTATCTTTCACAGTAAGAAACACATCTGTCAAATAGTACATAGAGCTGACAAAAGTCTGGCTGATGAACTTCCTTTACAACTCCAGAAAAAGTCAGTGCTATACCCAAATCTTCTCAAGCTGTTTTCTATAAGAAAGGAATTATTTTTAAAGGTGTATAATGCATAGATGAAACATAGCACTTGCTCATCATGTGTAGGCTTTTGCTCTGAATTATCTTGAAGTACAGACGTTTTCTTCAAATCCCTTTGCTTCAGAAACCATGACAGAAAATTATTTCCCTCTTGAAATTTATTCTCAGTAGAAAAGGAACACTGCCATTTACCAGCTCTGGCTGGCTGGTTTTGGCCTTCCTGGCTGCAATATAGGCAAAGTATTCTGCAATAAAAGAAGAGGATTTTTATTGTTTTTAATCCTTCTCCATGATTCTGAGACAAAGTGGGCTTAACATTCTAGGTCTAAATAGATCCTTCTCATGATTTATGTTGTGGCTTCTTTAAAAACCATACAATTCCTACTCTGTCACCTCCTTCTCTCATATCACAGCATTTTTCCCTCGGGTGTCCCAGCAACATACTGCCATTCTTTGTTTCAGTCATTAAAATAGCTGTCATCCTAGTAATATTGAAGAGTTTATATCTGTGCTGTCTATAGTCACATAGGGTAGAGAGGAGAGTAAGGAAAGATGTTTGCTTTTCAGAATAATTTTTATTCTTCAGAGGAGGTGGGTTTTTTCATTAAGAAAGTTCTATGATAATAAAATATAGTAGAAGAAGAGAAACCTTCTGGGAGTTAGCATCTACCATTACTACCTCTGACAGAAACTGAGAAAACTTTACTAGAAAGAAGAACTAAAAAGCTTTACTATTAAGAATCCTATCAATTTTGCAGGGAAAGATAAGAATCAAGAATGGGAACACTGAAAACATAATTCTGCTTTTCTGAAAATACTTAAATTTAAGAAACATAACTTATCCAGAAAGTATTTTAAAAAAAAGCTGCACAATGACAAAACAACCAATGTTTCTTACATTCATTTCACATACAATTACAAAGTTTTTTACATTCCCTATTAAGCTAACATCAATGGTCACACTGACAAGACACACATTTTTCTGTATCTTACAAAATTCAATTAAAAAACATTACAATCAAAGAATAATTTTGTTTGGAAAAGATCTTTAGAGGTCATCTTATTCAATCTCTTGCTTGTAGCGTGCTAATTTCAAAGTTAGATAGGGTTGCATAAGGCCTTGCCTCGTCAGATACTGAAAACCTACAAGGGTGATAATACCAGCAGTTTGTTGCAGTGCTTAGCCATTCTCATTCTTCATACCTAATCAGAAATTCTCTTGTTGGCTTCTGTCCTTTCACCTCAGAGGAAGAGTCTGGGTCCATCTTCCTGTGACCCCTGTTTAGGGAGTAGAAGACTGCTATTAGCTAGGTTCCCCACCATTCTGCCTTCCCTTCTCCAGGCTAAACAAATGCAGTTCCCCTAGCATCTCCTCATTTGTCAGGTGCTCCAGCTCCCAGAACCTCTCAGTGGTCCTACAATGAACTCTCCATTTTATCAACATCTCAACTTCATTCACAGACAGTCTCAAAACACAGTCATATTACCAGGATGGCCTGAACAGCATTCAGATGACAAAATGAGGCAGGATATATGAGCATCTACAGAGATATGTATTTTGACTTTATAATCAAAAGCATCTAATGGCTGATCTTTTCTTGCCAAGAAATGTCATGACTACTTTGAAATATACTGTGAACTTCAAATTTCAAATGTACAATAATTAGTTGGAATATAATATCACATTAATTATTTCCCAAAGGATTCCACACTTTAATCTACAGCTAACCTTAAAAAACAATGAGCTTTACCATTTGTAGTAGCCAGTGGTCGGTCATTGTTTCCATTTAACAGCTACAATTGCTTTACTTGGCCTTCATAAAATTTCTGCTTTCACATACGCGCTAATAAAAAGGATATGACGAATTTTTGGTTTATCTTCTTTATTACTTAAAAAGGAAGAAAATACATATTTGTTAATGGGTTGGGTGAATTATATACAAAATTTCCATTATTTGTAATTTATAATTTAATTAAATTATAACTTCTAATAACTAAGACATCTTTCAAACATATCTCCAATTATTGTCCTAATGATTTATTATATTAATTCTCTCCCATTGGTAAAAAGGAAGTAATTGCTATTCTACTCTGGCATGTTTCATTCCAATTTTTAATCCCTATAAATGTGTTACCATTCTTCCGTTGGCAGTCAGAGAAACTCTCTATAAAAGCAGCATTTACTGCAGTTTCTCTCAGAGCCAAGGAATACATATGCAGCTTGACATTTTGGAGTATTTGTTTTCAAGCATTGATCTACAGTCATTACTAGAGCTATTGCTCTTACTATTTCACACTGTCTTAAAAGTGCACCTTTTCTTTGTAAAGTGCAAACTTTTCTTTGTAACTTTAATGTGTTGACCATAAGGGAAAAAAAAAAGGCATTGCATAAAAACAAATTTTGAAATGGACAAAAAGTCTTCATGCCATCACCATAGGTCTCTAGGATCTCCACTTTTTTAGTTACTGGAAAACAACACTAAGAGAAATAAAACCCGTCTCTTTAAACTACTGGAGGACCTTCTTAACTTAATTATGCACCAACTGCAAATACAGATTACCTTAGATTTTAAAAGCAGGTAATTCTGTTCATTCCTGAGGGGTGTGCATCCATTTTCTCTTATATCACCTGTCCCTTTTAAATAGTAACAGCTAGACAATAAAAAACCTATTTTTGCACTCTGATTTCCTGCTGTAAAGAAGGGCCAACCTTCTAATCATAACAGCTTTTGAACCAAAGTTAAGACAAAAATGAAACTGAAGTTCTTGCTAAAAGACAAATACAACCTGCCTCAACATTTCTCCTTTACAGGAGTCAGGATCAAACCTTCCTGGCACCCTCTCCTGCCCAGGCATTCCTAACAAGAGGAAATAGTAAGAAAAACACAACTGTGGAAGAAAGCTAACAAAGAACAATGCTTTTCTTGTTAACTAGAAATTAAAATTACATCTAAAAGGATTGAATAGTCAATAACAAAAGTAAATTGAAAAACCTGCATACAACAAGTTACTGTATTACATTTGCCTAGATTTCTGACCAAAGATAGGTGTTCTTAGACTACACACTGTAGCCTAAAAAGGAGGAGGAAACAAAGCATAAGAAAAACATAAACAAAGCATAAAGAAACTTATTTTTACCAAGACTAAGCAAAAAGATCAGTTGTGTGATCAGAAGACAAGTGCATATATGTATGTATTTGAAGATCTTGCAATTTAGCAGTAGTAAAAAAAATGCATCTGAAAAAACAAAATCACCCCTTGTTTATACTTCAGGGGCATCGTGTTACTTTTTTTTTTTGTGACAGGGACCTTCTTAAAGTATTTAACAAACTAGTCTGATCTCCCACAAAGACTTCTGTAGCCTTTAATGAAACTGCCTCCAAGACACTGGGGCAACAGACCCGCCTTTCTTACACCTCTTTCAGTCACTCATTACAGTCTGTGCCATTACTGATTCTATGCAAATCCTCAGCAGAAGCACACCAATACATCTCCAGAGGTCCACTACCTTCACATTTGACAGGTCAAGCATCAGAACTTTCTCATGGTCACTGCAGGGAATTCCAGTACTAACATCAGAACATTTTCTTACAGCTGTTTATTTAGGGAAAAAAAAAAAATTTAAACTTTTTCAAAGCCATATAGAAAAGCCCCCCTTTAAAATGTTTTTTAATTACAAAATCTGGTCGAGGAATTCTTGCACAATAGGCTGTCTACTCATGAATAATAGCTATATCTGATTAATCAACATGTTATGGTTTCAGTTTAGCTTCAAATCTCCTTTTAATTAGAGCAAGATTGCCATTTCTATAAATTTCAGTTATAATCAAGCTTTTCCAGTTCATTGTTCCAGCTGTACTTGTACACAAAATATAAGAATTTATTGTTATATGTTTAATGTAGATTTCTGGCTGTATGAGACAAACCATTTTATCATTGAAGTTTCTGGATGAAAGAAAAAGAACTTGCAGATAGTCAAGAATAAGTCTATCCGCATCTCTTTCAGTACAATCAATAGAAGGCAGTTTCTCCTTGATACCTGTAAAATTTCTTTCAATGTGCTCATTAGATAAGTTCAAAATACCAGCCACACAACCAGGGATAGCAGTTGTCAGTTGTTCTCTTTGAAAGATGTCTAGAGAAACTCAATGCTACCTCTTACTTACTTTCTGCTCCATAGGACTAAGACATTTCTAGAAATGGTTGTCTTTAAAAAAACATTTGGTTTTCACTGCGCACAGGTGACCTCATGAAGCAAGTACGTCACCTACCAGTTCTAATCTGCTTGAAAATATTTGTGGTGCTCTGTTCAACATGTCACAAAGACTTTTATATATCAACCCAAGAAAGCAAAAAACAGTATTCTTTTTTCTCCACATCACTATTACTATGTGTAAAGGGAACTAGGCCTTAAGCCTCATTGTTATTAAGACTATGCATATCAGACATATAACTAATGATTAGAGATTGCTTTAGACGTGATTAATAGAACGCAGGTGCTTATGAAACAATATGCATAAGCTGCTTATTTGTCCCATGTGTAGCCCTCACCATGGCTGGCTTAAAACCCAGTCAAGCTGAATCAACAGAAAAAGGATCATAGATCTTAGATCTAAGACATAAGAGTAAGTGATTAACTTTAGAGCAAGATAAATTAATAGAATAGCCTGAGTGATTTTCAGAAATTCAAAGGTATCTTTGATGTGTAAGAAGATAAGTGATTGTGGTGACCGGAGACCTTCTGCCTACGACCACTAACTTCAGAAGAACTCGGGACACGAGAATTGATGAGATAAGATGATGAATGATAACGACATGGGAACGGAGATCAACTGGAAAATTACAAAGACTTTGGACTGGGATAATAGGTGGTAAAAAGGTATATAAGACTGAGAAATTTTTGGAAGGTTGCCATTCACTGCAGTGGTGGCCCAACTCTGAGTTGTTAATAAAGCAAACCTAGACAAACACACGTTTGAAAATCCTTTAACACTATGAGAATAAAGAAAGGACTCTAGGTAACTTTCCAGAATCTTTTTAATTTTCATATCACCCATAATATTTTCCCCAATGTTTTTCAAGAAACTGATAGGATGACCCATGGCTAATGTTAGATGATGATGGTAATGAATAGATTGCTAGCTCCTTTAATCTTCAGGAATTGCTTCAGGCCCTGCTTGTGATCAATCTCCTAAGAACACTCAATGGCTGTTGTCTTACTATTTTGACATCCACTTCAACGCATGCCAGGTGGCTCTTCCATGTGATTCTGCACCACCACTACTCATTTTCTTCTTTCTGAAGCCAGAGAAGGCACCAGTCTGAATACAGCCCCTCCTGAAAACCTAATAGCTAGAAATCATTCGTGCTGGAGAAGCAATGTGTTCTTTGTGTGTATCAATCATCTGACTGCCATGGGGATCAGAAGCTGTATATACCTTCCTATTGCTCTTCTTGCATGGTTCTTAATCTGGAGGTGAGGAAAAAGAAAATACATACAATGCAACCAAGTTGAATGAAAAAGAAAGAATGTACTGAGGCTTTTTTTTTTTCACATTAGCTACAGATTAAAAAGAGAAAAAACCTCTACCCAAAATAAGAAAAGGCAAGCAATTATTTAAAACAAATGCCTCAAAATAATCCTACAAGTTAGTAGTAACTCAGACTGTTAAGAAGTTAATTGTACTTCAAACTCAAAAGTACAATATATGGATGTTTGATCTTGTCATGGAGCCAAATTAAGTTACATTAAAGCTTCAGAGCACCATTTATAAGAAATGTAAAACAAAATCACCAGCCCCTGGAGAAGGAATAGCCAACATGGATTGAATCTTTTGCTAAACTTTCCCAATTCTGCATGACCTTAGAGTCTCAGAGTACTAAGCTTCATGCACACAGTCCTGAGAAGCAGTATAAATTATGGCAACTAAAATGCTGCCCAGAATTTCCGATAAATGTTTTTCCCTCAACACTCGCCAGCTATGCCTTATATATACTTTCTAAATAAGAGTTCAAGAAGGAGTTCTGGAAGGACAGCATCTAGCTGTTTTTCCACAGCAATCTCATTCTAAAGGAGTTTTTGTCAATAAAAGTGGGATATCACAACACCAGATTCTGGTTCACAATACCTTTGTTTCATGGTTACAAAGATATGTGTTTGGGATTTGGGGTTTTTTTGGTAAAGATTAACTATTTTACAAAATCTTATTATGGCATTAAGTTAAAAATTTCCTGAGCTGTAAAAAGCATACCTTTTCAGAGTTCCTCTTCACTGTTTTGAAGTAATTTTTAATGTAGAATTTACCATTTGAGTTTCAGCACAATGTGTCGTTTCTTGGGCTTTTAAACAAAGTTGGTTGTTTAAAAATCCCATGTTTTTTAGTTTTCCAGCACAGCCACACAACTCAGGAAATGACGTCGCTCTCCTAGTGCCAAAAATCAGGTTGGAAGTCCTAAATCTCTGCACACTTTCTCAGCTAGTGACGCAAGCAGCTTGCTGAAGTGAATGAAACCTTTGTCCTGTTTAGTGAAACTGGGATTTTTTATGCTTTTTTAAGAATTCTACAAAACCTAGTTGCTGAATATGCTCACAAAATAAGCTTCAAAAGATAAAAATCTCAAAAGCAACAAAATAGGTTTCAGAATGGGATTCAGACCTCTCAGGATTAACTGCTGGCAATGTTCCTGTGTTTTAAATAGCAACTTATTCTTACTTTAAAAAAACCCACACCGCTATTTAAAATCTGATCCCTTATTTTGAAATAATTAACACCAAACATGCAGATTCTGAACAGCAAATAGGCACTGCAGTAAGTAACACCAATAGGAACACTGAGAGGCCACTTCTTTCACCAAGTGTCACATCAACAATTTAGGAAAAAATTTAGCTGAAGATCAACACACCCCAGTATAGTAATCTAAATGT
Organism: Haliaeetus albicilla; assembly: GCF_947461875.1. Taxonomy (NCBI): domain Eukaryota; kingdom Metazoa; phylum Chordata; class Aves; order Accipitriformes; family Accipitridae; genus Haliaeetus; species Haliaeetus albicilla. The sequence goes on along the minus strand of NC_091484.1, from coordinate 55,096,009 downwards.
AGCTATCTATATATGATTATAGTTAATGAAGATCAAAATTAGGGTCCAATCCAGGTGACTATCCAGTAGGTGTTTACTTCAGGATAAGCTGATTCACTCTCCAGTCTCTGTTCACTGTTTTGCAAGTAACTCTTGCAGCATGAGATGGGAAGAGGCCAGGAGCTATGCTCCCATCAAAGCAATACCTGAGGCCATCTGTAAAAAAAAAACAAACCACCAAGACTTCATTCAATTCTTCCACAAGTCTTTTTTTCCCAAATGGTATCACACTGGGTTCAATTCAAACAGCTATAAATAATGCTCATGACACTGAATCTTCATACTGTTAAGCCAAGTAAGTGAGTTCAGACTAAAAAGCCTTTACAGCCCAGTGATAACCCCTCAAGTGCATGGAGACAACCTGTTAATTTTCTTCTAGTAGCAGATCCGTACATATATCAGTCGTTGTCTATCCACTACTGAAGATAAAGAAATTAATTCACAACACCCAGATCACATTACATAGATCGCTGATGAAAGTCACCACAATGTTTTAATCAGCAATGAGTGCAGTGAGGTCTACTCATGTTCGTAAATTCTCAGCATGTTTCAGTGAAGTTCCCCAGCAATATGACATCAGTGTTTACAGAGCTAAATTTGTGGCATTGTATGAACGTGAAGAACCACACATCACTTCCAGCTCCACAGCAACTGAAGAGCCTGTGGGGAACCACTTCAGACCTTAGATGTTGCCATTTCCTGAAATATACAACAAACACAAGGTCATGCAATATTCTGGACCAATATGATTGAGGCTACTCCTTTAGCAAATATAAATCAGGTTCTGGCACTGTTTTGTTCTCTCCCTTCACCCCTAAAGTCCTGCATGCGAGTTTACTAGTTAAGCTATATTGTTTAGTTCTCTACAAGAGTAACTTTTTTTTCTGTCTTAGTGTCAGAGGTACAACCCCTGATCATGACAACCCAGCTAAACATTGGCCACACTCCTACAGGATCGTTGCAAATTATGCCTCCAAACACTGAGTAAAATGAATGGAAAAGCACCCAAGGTCCTTTCACTGGGGCCTGTGAAAGGAGCAGTTTCCCAAATGACTAGCTGCCTTTCTCCTACCCTAAAGCAAGCTTCCCAGCCTTTGACTTTACCTGTGTCAATGGTCCAGTAAGTGCTTTACTTTGTTTACACTGAGCTATATGCCAAACACAGGGAAAAATTATACAGATAGACCCTGGATAATCATGGATCGGCCATTTCCAGCATCGCTCAGCCACAGAGGGGTCCTCCTCACCTCTGTTGCAAAAGTTCACAACTGGCCCATGTCAGCTGAGGAGACAAGCTAGGACACAAAGTACAGAATTACAAGGATAATATTTATTTATGTACATGAGATGTCCCAGCCAAACTGGGGCACCCTGAATGTGGCTTTACACAAGGTTCTTATACCCTTCAATTGCTCAGGTACAACACAATTTGACTAATCACTAACACACTACTGATCAGTAATCATAGTAAAACTTTTATTATTTTTTTATATATATATATATATAAAAATATTTTTGCAGCATTCTTGCTGCTTGTCTATTGATCTAGCTTTCCCTGGAGTCAGTCTTGCTATAGTTACTTATCTATGACACCAGACAACACTGAGAGGGTTTCAAAGACATGTCAGAGGGGCTAGGATGCTGGCATTATCTTAGTTGTCCAGGTGTATCCTTTATCCTTCACGGACAGCCCTAAGCTTCCAAGAAGCAAAGTCCTTATTTCCAGGGCCAGATTGTCCTTCACTTTGTTTTACTGAAGTATGAAGAATACTAAAGCGTCCAGTACCTCATTAGTTTACAGTACATAATGTGAACTGATGTATATATTAACAAAGTTAATAGACTTTCACACTATAAAGACTGATTGACACAATAGTTAGGGAAGGGAGTTTTTGTAACACCTCCCCTAAGTGCTGCAGGGGCAGGCAGGTAGTGGGAAGTCACTCGGGCTCACTGCCGTCCTTGTTACAAAAGTAACAACTAAGGATTCTCTAATTTCTCCTTTTTCCTTGTGCCAGTACAGAAGATGCGCCCCATTTGTAATCACCTTGCTAGGTTAAACTGTCCTGCAGAAATAGCCCACACATTTATGTGAGCCTGTGTCAAAATCCACCGAGAACTTATTTTCACCTCACCGACTACGAGCCACATGCACTGACCAGAAACCACGGGGCTGGGTTTTCACCTTGCTCTTTACGGCCACTAAATTTAGAATAAAATGCGGCTGCCCGACACCGCCAGAGCGGCAAACCGGTTGGGGAAACCGGCCCCTCCACACGGGCCGCCGCCCAGGGCGACAGCTGGAAGGGCGACAGGCGGGAACCGCCATTACGCGAGGCCGGCTTTGTTCCCAGTGCTGCCGCCTGCAAAGCCGTTTTACTCACCGTTTTATTTGTAATTGAGGCATTTGCCAGGAGATGGCAGCATAAGATAAAATAGCCCCGAGTTTTGGTCCCATAAAATAAAATATCCCTGAATTTCTGTCCCAGCTATTACCCAGCAGTGTCCCCCGGATAGCAGTACGGGCCCCCGGGACGCCTTTTACAGCAAGATCTCCATTTACAGAAGAAGTAAGCAGTGTGCTGCAAACCCCTTGTTCTTAACTTAGTTTTTAAACTGCTAGGTTTAGAGCAGCAGGTAGAAAACAATTTGTTTAAAAACCATATCCAAGTTTGGTGACAACAAAAGCTGCAGTCACACCGAGGGAGTGTGAGGCAGGAACACAGGCCGGCCAGCGCCAGTGCTTGGTGCTTTGGCCAGGCAGCAGCCAGTCCTGTCTTCACAAAACTACAAACAAGAAAAAAGAAAAAAAAATCTCTTTCAATAAGGAAACAATTAGAACTGCTGTAAAGCCTCCGCAGTCACAGCTGTGTTGCCCAACCAGGCTCCGATGCACAGCATTTTTGTGGGTAAAGCAGGAAGAACGAGTGGCTCAGTGGGAAGGTGGCCATACAGCGCTCCCTCCTCCTGACGCACTGGCCCAGTGCATCAGGTCTGGCTGCATTTGCAGTGCTCCCAGCATGTTTTCATAGCAGTCCAGTAACAAATCCTTTTGCCAGGGTGTTAGCGAGGTACGCTGTCTTTGGAAGTCCTACACACTTCTCACAGCTCTGTTGTGTCTGGGGCACTCTTTATTTGGGATGGCAGAAGACTTCCCTGTAAGTATTGAAGTTAAGCCTAGGAAATTCATTGTACTTAACAGTTCTTACAGGATTACTGGGCATGCCACCTCTTTTTTTCCCCATAAATAATGCTAAAAAGGCGTGGCCCCTAGCATGCTACAATGATTTAGGAGTAATTCTCATTATGAAAGTAAATCCATTTATAATACATTTTGAGACTTGCTAAAATATGAATAATGCAAGTATTTTCCATTTTAACACCCAAAGATATTCAAATAGTTAGTGTTTTAGGAAGCTATAGCTTATTCAGATTTTGTAATCCTGCTGCCAGTTCTGGTGCCTGGAGCTCTTCTGGTGCCTGGAGCTCTTCTCAGAAACCATTGGAAATTCTGGAATTTCAAAAAAAACACTGGGGATGCAGATCTGTCAGATTAACAGTCTGGATAAATTTGAAAAGAAACTGATATTCTCACTGGTAAATTAGTAATGTGCTGAAACACATGGATGTTCTGTTAAATTTGTAAATTCTTCCATGTTCTAAATGGAGTTTCATGAATAACACTTGACCATAGAAAAAAAAACAGAGCAGTAGGAAAATAACTAGCTTTTATACCTTCATATGCAATAGGCATAAGAGAATCATATTCTGAACTTTTATATAAACTTGGACAATTGTGACTTAGGTTATAAAGAAATGTGTACTATAATAGCTCTGCATATATCTGATACAACCCACTGATTTGTGGTAGAAATTAATCTTCTGTGCATACCTCAAATATCAAATGCCAATTTGATGTTTCTGGGTCAATTCATTAGTTATATTACTTGCAAGCTTACTTAAATTACCTTCCTTGATATATTATGCCTCCAGAATAAATTATTCATCTCATAAAACTTCTTAGCTAAAGAGTCTTGCCTTGTCCTAGCTACAGTATTTACATCAAAGCAGCAACCAAATATCACCGTATTTGTCTTAATTAATTAAATTATAAGGAATAGACTCAAATATGCCTAAAAAAAGATATGTGGAGCTTACAATTTGTCAAACTATAAGCTGTAAAACTCTGGGATTCAGAAAACAAAGACACACATCTCCAGGAGGTATGTTACTGTAGTATCACAAGAGCTCTGTGCTTTACAACTTTTGTATCAATTATTTCATTCTCTTTTCAGCGGAAGAAAAATATTTGTGTCTGGAAACAAGAAAAACACTTTTGTGTGTTGGACTTGACTGTGTGTGACTGAAGCATGTTAGCAAGCCCACTTTTATGCATGTATTAAGTGAATACCTGGATCACATATGTGTGTGGAAGGTTTTAGTGTCTGATTTCTTCTGTCATCTGTTATAACAAAACTCAATAGAACTTACTTTAATTTAGGAAAAAAAATGCATGCTGAGTGGTGACAAAAACCAGACCTTTGGTGGAACACTGGTTGCAATTGTAAATATAAATTTCTCTAACTTCACAGCTGCAGATATGGGTTAAAAATTGCATTTTTGGGGTAACTGTTTCTCCGTATGTGGGAACATTTTATTTTCATCCTCAGTGCCCATGCTGTTTCATAGGCTTCGGTACCTTTTTTCATTAAAAAATACATACAAGAGAATAGAAGTTTTAGCTGTTACATGGGATCTTGATTCTCTATATATTCATCAGTCACCCCATCTAATAATTTTTCATACAACCATTCTTCTCCAGTGATTCTCAAAAGGAAAAAAACCAACCATACCAAACTCTTTAAATCATAAGATGTTTTCCTTACATCTCTAGCTCACCTACTTGTTAACCACCAAGCCTCACTATTTATTCTGTAATGGCATTTGTTGTGCCCTGCTTTGAAGGAGAGAATATTTGTCTGTTTCTAAAACACAGTTCAAGGTAGTCCTAACATAAATAACATACCTCAAAAATCCCTGAGGTGAAAGTGACTGAGGTCTTAAAAAATGTTTTTATAACATGTAGTCAGACTATCTAAATACAATAGCCCAAGCTCTACCTTGAAATTTGAGTTGACTTGCACTTGCTAACAGCAATTAATATAATTACATAATCCTCCCTCAGCAGTACCTACAATGGGTCTCTGAAATTATGAACTTTACACATTTTACCTGAATCACCCGCCTGCTGCAACCATGCCAACAACATGCCAACAAAGCAGCACTCTGGGAAACTGCAGCGCAAAATGATGCTCAGTGCAGCTGCAGAGCAGATGATAGGGGACAGAGCTGTCACGGCAGACTGTGGCAAAGGCAGAGGTAAGCTAGTCATTAAGTCAACCTTGTATTCTTTGTGTAAGCTGACACTGAAGCGGAGGCAAATCATTTTGGTTTACAAGCACTATGACAGGTAAGCAGTGAGGCCCTGCCTTACTATCAGTACAATCAGCTGTAGAACTCCCACTAGGTTCAGTGAAAGCTGGTGCATGTCCCAGTCAAATAAAACCTTTGGCATCGTCACCTCTCAGATGGAAAAGTGTCCCTTATTTTCATACTTGATCCACTTAATGTTCACTATAATTGGAGGTGTTATCCTGCCAGGTAGGTTTTCTACAGCAGATCTCGTGTCACAGCAGAATTGTTGGGCACATGCATCAGAGGTTGCATATCCATTAGCAGGAGGACTACTCCTTTACTGTATTAAGTTGACCAAATACAGACATTTACAATTAAACTTGTAGGTCTCTTAAGACACATAAAGTGGCATGGTCATTGTATTGGTGCTGGGAAAACATCTGACTGATGTCAGATAATATTTTGTTTTTACAAGCTGGTTCAGGGAATCTTACGTGGTTCATGTAGGAGACTTCCATTCTAATATGTATTTTTTGTTGAAGGAAATAAAATAGAGTTGGATAGTCTCATTATTAAGTGGTATTGTTGATAGTTATGACACCTGAGAACACACTGAGCTCCTTAGCTATTGGAAGAGGTTGTATCATCAGTTTAGGCCTGTGATACTTTGTAATTTTTGCATCTTATTTACACTGGCATTTTACCAAGATTCCCTCTGATTCTGACTTCAGTGGACTATGGCAGAATTTGAATTTTCTTCAAATGGTCTTTAGGCTTCATCTTTTGGCCTCGCAGTCTACTAAAGCACCATGTTGAGAGTCACCAGGCATACCTTCACTGAACAGTGAATAAAAGAAACAGAAGGGGTAGGAAGCAGGTGGAGTTTCATTGTTAGAGAAAATGCAGTAGGTGAAGAGGCCTTTGTCCTTGTTTACAGACAAACACAACCAAAAATTAGGTCTGATAATCAAAGCTGGTTCAGTGCAGTTCTTTATGAACATTTCCAATAATCAATATATTTATATATAAAAATAAGCCTGGGCCAAAACACCAGTCATTCCTATTCTGGAGAATGTCTTATCTGTATTTTTTACCCTGTTAATCTGGTTCACTTCACATATGCTACTGTTGAAAGCAGTTTACACATGTTTAACTTACGTGAATTCAATGAGTGTTAGAAAGTTAACCAATTTTTAAAGAGGTTATTAGCCTGACTCTTGGGCACCATCTTACATTCTTAGGCAAGTGAACATTACTGATCAATTCTGAGAATTAAGCAAGCAAGATTAATGCTTTTCTGTAACTGGAAGTTTAATTGGCTAACCAAGTTGTGAATTCCAGTCAGCTTGCCCTGCATAAATGATAAAATAGGAATTTAAGTAGCTGAAGTAGGAAATTGTACTGTATGGATTTTTTTTCCTAGGAGAGAAAGTTCTGTTCGCCTTCTAACGTTGAGAGAATATGGAAATATTATTCCCTGGGATATTTTATCCAGTAGTAATTTCCACAATACTCTATTATAGTCTGTCAGTCTGATCTTTATGAGTTTCATCATCATGAATTAGGTGTTTAACTAAAATCCATTAGAATGACATGGAAATAAGTCTGTAAATGAGAGGAAAATTAGGCCCATCAATTCTTAGGATTAACTCAAGAACCCATTTAATTATGGGATTTGGGAAGTTCGTAATTATCTTCTAAATAGGATGTTTACTGATTAAGAAATTACTATGATAGTATCATGCGTGTGTGAAATTCTACTGACACCTAACAGCTAGTTCTGTGACAGTGGCCTCCATCAGCCAAGAGGAATGTAATTGGTACAGAAAAGGTGATTTATTTGTCCCTCAGGGGTCTCTAGGCCTTTGTAATTGCTGGGGAAAACTTCCATTTGTACAGGTTATGCATAAACTACTTTCTTTTACTGACTTGAGAACATATTTTTAAGGAATGAACTCAACTAAATTTGTATTTCTATAAAAATATTTCCTCTTTAAGTAATTCGTAATTTCATTTTCATTTGCTGTTTTTCTCTATAACATGCTTTTCCTCTCATGAAATAGCAAAGTCTGAGAACTTTAACTGAAACATATGCTTGCTTCAAATATGGAACAAAGTATAATGCAGATGTTTGTCATTCCCTACCATGGATGGTGTTTTCTTCTTTTGACCTAAATGGTATTCATTTCCTTTTTGACCGAAGGTTGAGGACATTGCCTTGTAAACACAGGGATGCACGTTACGTGTACTGATCAACAAATGATTTCAGACTTTTCCATGAAATGTAATGTGTTTTAGGAGAAGTAGAAAACCCTTAAACATTTCAGATTGTACGTTTAGTTTACCTTGGCAGTAATATGTCTATGGAATTCTGCTGCTAGGAGTCCTAACATCTTTCATCTTGGTCCTGGTCAGTAATACTGTGCAAATGATGTTTTCTTTTGGCATTTTTACTGTTTTGAGCGTATCTGGTCTTTGCTGAAAAATTCAAGCAAGGAAAGAATGTATACTAAATGAATTGTGTTAAAAAGATCAGCAAGGCTGAGATCTAAGTTAACTCAGAAACATTTTAGAATTTGCATTTAATAAAGCAGAATGATTCCAAATGCAGAACAAAGAATCTGTTCACATGCAGCTGTTACACACTAATGAAAAAAGGCTTGCCAGGGATGTGTAAGCCTGTGCCATCCATTGCACCACCACAAATGGAACCGACTTCAGGGGTAACTGAAAGAAAAAGCACATCATGAACATCTAATCATAGAATCATAGAATGGTTTGCGTTGGAAGAGACCTTAAAGGTCCTCTAGTTCCAACCCCCCTGCCATGGGCAGGGACACCTTCCACTAGACCAGGTTGCTCAAAGCCCCATCCAGCCTGGCCTTGAACACTTCCAGGGATGGGGCACCCACAGCCTCTCTGGGCAATCTGTTCCAGTGCCTTACCACCCTCATAGTGAAGAAATTCTTCCTTAAATCTAATCTAAATCTACCCTCTTTCAGTTTAAAGCCATTACCCCTTGTCCTACCGCTACATGCCCTTGTAAAATGTCCCTCTCGGGCTTTCTTGTAGGCTCCCTTTAGGTACGGGAAGGCTGCTGTAAGACAGTCTGCTGTCTTTCCCAGTACAAGGCACACATTTAGTAGACAACATTAAATAATCCCAGAATATTGTTTTGTATTGAATCCTGAGGTATAGAAATTGTATTAGCATTTAATTGCCGCGTGCCGTATTCCCCATTGTGATTTTAACATACCTATTTCGACTCCTCTGGCACGATGAGTGCATATTAAGTAATTTAAGCGGGGGGGGGCTACACATCCTTTGTTGTCATCCTTACATGGTCTGCGACACGGGCTCAAAAAGCATTTCCAAGCTTTAGATCCGTGCTATAGGAAGCCTGCAATTTGGTGAGCCGCACGTAGGAGCAAGGAAACACTTAAGAGAATCAAAACTGCCAAAATTAGCACTGTAGCCAGAGAGGTGGGGTTTGCGAGAGGGCAGAAGGCAGGACTCCTGCAGGACTCGGGTATTGTCTGTTCACACCTTTGCATCAAAGCAACAGCAAATTACAGGCGTCTTGCCGACGCAGTTCTTTTGTGGGAAGAGCGAGCCCCCCGCCTTTCGGTCCGCAGGAGCGAGAAGGGTGTGGAGGGGGGTGTGCCCGCCGGTGCCTCCGTCCTCCCTCCCCGCGGCGGCTGCGGCCGTGCCCGCGGCCGGCCGTCCCTCGGCTCCCGCCGCGGGTGCGTGCTCCCCGCTCGGCCCGGAGGGGTGCAAACCCGCTCCTCCGGGGGCGGCCCCGGCGGGACTCGCCGCCGGGCGGGCGGGGGGCGCTGGCGGGCAGAGGCGCTCGGAGCGGCCGGGGCGCGGTGGGGAGGAGGGGCTCGCGGCAGGAGGAGGAGCGGGCGGCCCCAACGTCACTTTCCCCGGCCGCGTGTTTACGTGGAGATGAAGATGGCGGCGCCGGTGGCCCCGCCGCGGCAGCTGTCGTCGCTGTGAGACGGGACGGGACAGGACAGCGAGCGTGTGCGCCCCGGCTGAGGGGAGGGGGCGGGGAGGGCCCCGCCTCCCGCCGCCGGTAACGCTCTGCTCTCCCGCACAGACACCATGGAGGACGAGGAGCGGCTGAAGAAGCTGGAGGCTGGGAAAGCCAAGGTAGGAGGAGGAGGGGGGATAGGAGGAGGAGGGGGAGGAGGAGGAGGCGGCGGCGGCGAGGCTGAGGGGGGGCGCGCTGAGGCGGAGGGAGGGTAGTCAGCGGGGCCGGGCCGGGCGGCGGCGGAGCGTGGGGCTGCGGCAGGGGGGCTCGGCTCGGGGCCCCGCCGCGAACAAAGCCGCGGGCGGAGCAGGCGCTTTGCGCTGTCCTCCCTGCGCGCCCCGGGCTCCCCCCGCTGGCCTCGGGGCGCCGCGGTGCCGAGCGGCGTCCCCCGGCCGGGCTGCGGGTGCGAGTGGCCGGCGGCCGCGGGCCCCGCGCGGCGAACGCCACAGGTGCCTGTCGCAGGGCCGGGCGGTGACGGCCCGGGCGGCCCTCCGCTGCGGGGCCCGCTCCGTTGGCGGCGCCGGGTGCAGGAAGAGCCGAGGAGGAGGAGAGCTAACCTCCTTACCGCCTCGCACCCGAGGCACGAATTCCGGTTTGCCTCTTAAGCCCGGCAAAACTCTCTGTAAACCTGTAAGGCAGTCTGTAAAACCGACGGCTGCTCCTCGGTGTGGTACTAATACCGTGAGAGAGCCTTAGGAGGCAGAGGATTAAAGGTGCCTCCAGTGATGCGGTGAGGTGCGTTTGCCCGTCGCCTGAAAACGCGGGGTTGTACGGGAGTCACCTGCAGGACCTGGCCGTGTGCGCTCGCCGCTGGCAGCCCTCGGTGCCTGCACACCCGCCTTCAGCCGTCACCGCCTCATGGGCTGTCAGGCGGCTCAGACGGTGCCCTGCGGGCTTACCGGTGTGTTAATCGGGGAGCTTACCATTTTACTCTTTAAGCATGGCTCAGTACACACCGGCTGCAAAGCACTTCGCCTTCTGGGCAACAGACCAGGGTTACCACGCTCCAGGAGGACCTCTTTTTTACTTCAAAGAGAGCTTTGGTGTGGTCAATGAGATAAGATAATTAATGGCATTCGTAGGAAAATAAGATAAAATTAGTGTTTTGACATTAGGTATAGTCTGGTTCCTTCCGGCAATCGTTGCTAAATGATAAGATTTTTGAAGTTTGTAAGTCAGTCATTCATGCTAAAGATACACATGTAACTTGGCAGGGGGTAATAGTACAGGCAACGAGAAGACACACTAAAGATGAAACTATGAAACATCACCATTGTCTTGTTTATGTGGCCTATGGAGAGCAGAATGTAGGTCGGTTGTGAAGTATTGAATAAGTATTTTGCTGTACTAGACAAAAATTTTGTAACTTAGCGTGTTTCTGTTTCTTTTGAAAGAGTGTTCAAAACGTACATTGGGAAACTCTCCTGGATGGAGCTGTACGTTTTTATAGGAAAACCTGTTCTTAAATGCTTAGAGCAAGAATGGTGTTTACACAATGTTATGCAGTACTATTAAAAGGCACTGGGACAGATCGGGTACTGGTGGCAGTACATTCTGTCACACCCAGGTTGGTTAATTCTTTTGCAGAAAATTAGAAAGTAGTTCACAAAGAAAATGGTTGAAGTAAATTTGCCAGTATTATAAACCACAATGCAGAATTTATCAAGAGAATTTATATTTTTCTGGCCATGTTGGCCTGGGGTTAACACAGAAAATTAATGACAGTTACTGAAAAATGAACCAAAAGCCAGGACTCTAGCAGGAATTCAGTGGCTTCCTGCTTACTTTGAGAAAAGACATGTTCACACTTCACTAATTTATTTTGCGTTTTAGGAGCACTGTCATAACTCTCACCCTTCTTCTAGTCTTTTCTGACTAAATCCTAATGTTCTTCTAAGTATTTGCCTGAAGACTTTCATGTGCTATGCTTTTAAACATCCCGTGTGGTTTTAAGTCATTATAATTCTTTAAAGCTATATGTGATTTACATGGGAAGGGACTGTAAAAGCAGTGTTAGTTTGTCAGATTTTTCACTGGTGTTCTGTGTACCGCTTACCCCTTTTTTTACATGTGTTTTACTGCAGAGACTAGGTCTCAGTCTTCCAGTGACAGGTGTCACCGATAAAGGCAAAAAAGAAGAAATTGTGTTAGCAGAGAATGGAAGCAGGAGCTGCTCCTGCAGCTGCTTTTCTCTTTTTTTTTTTTTTTTTTTTTTTTTGAGGATACAAACACATTCATAATCAGCATGTCTCCTAAAATTGCTTGGCTCCAATGAATATTTTCTGCAAACCACAGGAACAAGCATCCAAAAAACTTTTGAGCCTAACCACTGAATGTTGTTTAAATAAAATAGCTGGAAAAGCATATTAAAGTATGTGTTGTTACTGTACTAAAAGTGCAGGTTTGCTATGCTGCAGATACCTTGATGCATCTGCCTGAAATGTCTTATTTATATTTAAAATATATAATTACATAAACTGTGGGATGAATGTTGGCAATTGGGAGGCTGGTAAAAGAGTCTGGTAGGTACCATAGAGGTGGCTGGTGCACTGCTAGCAGTGGAGTTATTCAAAATTGGGACTTAGATTCTTGTTTGTTTTGTTGCCTTTTTTTTTCCCCTCAAAAAGTAGATAGCTAACTACTGCCAAATCTCAGTATGTGCATTTTAAGCAATACGAACTTTCTGTAAAGCAATTATTTGGTTGGTTTCTGATCGTAATGTCAAGGAGGCAAGCTGTGGAGTTTAGTTCTGTGTGAATTTATCTGCAATGGAACTTTGCTTTTCTTTATTCGTGATGTCTTCTTAAGACACTGTCTCCCCACATCAATCTTTTACAGAGAAGTGTATTGCAAATGGATTTTCTGTAACAGAAGTTTCTTTTGAGTCATCCTTTATTATTACTGGAAATGAGAAGCTGTGTTGTGAATCTTACCTTGATTGAAAGGTGCTAGGTGTACTCAAACCTGGCAGAATGGGTCTCAGTGCAAACACACAGCCTTTGCCAATATATCATTTGAAAAATTGAATAAGAAGCTCTTGATAGAAGCTCACCAACGTTTATGTGTACCTGCTGACTTTTGGAGGCTATACCAAGCCTTTATTATGAAGCAGTCGCACCATATGTTGCTGTTCTGTCTGTTACAAAGCCACAAGGGCAAGGGAGGCACAAAGTTAAGCCAGTAAATTACATGCTCCTTTTTCCAGACCTATAGTCATTCATTTTCCTTTGCCGCAAGGTTAATGTGCTGGATATAAACCAAGCCTCTAAAAATGTCTGTCTCCCTTACCCGTTAAAATGTCTCTCTGTGCCTTTATAGAACTACCTTCTCCCCAAACAAGCAATTTCTTTGTCTTCTATCCCAATCTGATTATGGTGGAGCAAGAAAAGCATCAAAAATGCTAGTTAAGAGAAACAGGGTTGACTGTGATGGAAGGTGGAAAGGAGGTGTGTGCCAGCAGCAGAAATATAGATGCATGTTAAGTTGATCAGTGCCCCAGAACACAGTGAATTTAGAAATCAATCAGATATGTTATGTGCCTTGCTGAAGAGTTTCTACAATATTGCTGATGGCCTGAGATAGTGTAGATATACCTGGTCTTACAAAAGACTAGAGAGGGTGGTCATTGAAGATCTTAGTGTGATATTTATATACACAAGTACTATGTGTGCATGTCTCTGTGCATCAGTTTGCTTGGAAATCCCGTCTAACATTACAGTGGATACTATTTATGGTAGTTGGCTATGTTAATTTTATGTATTTATTTAAGAGCTTAGTAGCTGGCTTTTCTTATCAGGATGTTGCACTATTTTGGTCAGCTTTCAAAACTATGCAGAGTAGTGTGCTAGCTTCAGAATAAAAATGTTGGGGACTCAGATTCCCTTGTGAGAAAATAGCTGACAATATTTTGGTAAAGCTTTTTATATTTTAAAAAATATTTTTATTTAATTTATACACACACACATATATGAAATGCACAGCTATTATAACTGGTAAAATTAAGAGATATGAAACTACCCATAGCAAGTTTTGTAGAACGGTCCATTTTACAGTACTGAAATTTTATTTGCGGAGTATTTAAATATGTGCATTGCTCCTGTTTAAATTTGTGTTGAGGAAAGGGCACACTCCCTACCTGCATGCTTTTTTTTTTTGGTGTAGGAGGGGTGGGTGAGGGAAAGACACTAATTTACTTTGTAAATTTTCTCAGGTTGGTCTAGGATTTCAGGTCTAATGTTAGAAATACGTAATTTAATGTCCTGATTTTCAAAAGTTCTATGTATATTTGTAATATGTTCTTGTTGAGGTGTTAGAAGAAATTATGTAATAGTTGAAGAACCTTAAGAAATTAGGGAAATGGTTTAGTTAAACACTTGAGCACAGAATAAGCAGTGTGACTGCTTTTGATCTGTACCAGAGAATAGCTGAGCAGGTAGAACAGTGAAGTTGGTTTGGGAAGCTCTAATGGCACTCAGTGGACAAGTACTACAGGTTGTAGAAGTAATTTGACAAGTTACCTTCACAAATTGAATAGTAAAAAGAAATAATTGCATATTTTGTCTTCTGGTCATGGATGTGAATATTTCAGATGGCTGAAAATGAAAATGAGGTGTATTATTAAAATAGCATTGTCTAAGAGTCTGAGAATGTTCGCTGTTTGCATTCTTACATCTTACTCTTGAGGAGAGAAGAAGGTGTTACTTCCTTATCTCTGGCCTCTTTGGACTGAGAAGTTTTGTATTTCTCAAGGAAAGCTGTTGATCAGGTTGTTGTTTTTTTTTTAAAATGACTCAAGCAAAGCATGGAATAATTATGTGCCACAGTGATTAAAGGTCTAATTTAAAAGCCCCAGAAGAATTCAACGTAGAGATTGTGTTTGTAGAACACAGTCCTTTTAAATTCTCTGTAATTTACCTGAAGAGGAAAAAAAACAGTATTTCTGTGGTTATTAAGAGTTTTTCATCACAGAAGACAAATGAAATACATTTAAACTTTACATTTCATTGAAGAGCTGGCCTACTAACATGTCTTCTTTTGCTTTCATGTGTAGACTGTTCGTTTTGTTTATCCTCTGTCTGCCTCAAATAACTTGAACAAAAATAATTAAACAGAATCCTGGAAGCAAGAATTTTCTTTTCAGTCTGCATTTTTTTTACTCTGCTTTTCTCTTAAAATAAGAAGTCATATTCAGCCATATCACAAAGTGCTAATTTCATCATAAAGCCCTAGTCATTGCTGTCACTCTTCATAAAGTATGGCGGAGAGCAGCTTTATGGGCTAAAAGCTCACAGAATGAGAATGATGCTGGGCTTTCTCTATATCTGAAGATGCTGCGTGCGTATTAATGGACAAGAGAGGGAGCAACTGGAGGGGAGTCTAGGCTAACTCTCAAGAGGCTCCTGGAAAGGCACAGGTGAGCTTTGGCTCAGCAGATGTGAATGGAAACTGCCTAATCTCTTTGTTTATAATGAAGCAGGACAGTCCAGTGGAACTATGAAAAAAATACTATAATGAAGAAATGGGCCTTAAGACAATTTACTTCAGGGAGCCCTTTTTCTTGCACATGAAGATCCTCACAAACCTGTACCTAATTCCTAGGCATTCCTCTCTTGTATTACTAAGCTATTTCTTCTCCCAGGTCCTTCTGAACTTGTGGGGTTTTTGTATCCTCTTCTTTTACATGCTTCAATCCACTCCCTCTCCTTTGCATCTCTGTCAATTTTAAATGCAAATAGTAGGAGGTATAGGGAATTGCCTGTGTGTATTTTGATTATGAACATGAGTAAGCTTAAGAACTGGTTTTTGTCTTGCAGAGAAAATCACAGATACAAGGACTGAACATTACCTTGGAGAGAAAACATGTCATTTTAAAACTCTTTGAGTAAAAGCAGATAGGGCAGAAATTGAGTAGAGATGAGAGAGAAACAAAAAGCGAGGTGTTCACCTCACCGTGCATGCTTTTATTTTTGTTCAAAACAGTGGATATCTCTGCATTTTATCATAGAAGAAAGATTTATATACATTTAAGATGTAAATATATTTTATCTACAGTTTATTGCTTCTGGGCTGTTACATGAGCTCAGATGAGAGATCAAACAGAAAGCTAGTCTGTGAAACTCTTTTCAAGACACATTCTATTTCTAATAGCAGAAAATTGGGATGGCTAGCTTAAATGTTGAGTTTTTTAGTAGAACTTAATTGTTCTCTTGAGGATAATAGAACTACCTGCTCTTTACAGTTTTCTCAGTGTTCTTTTTTCCTTTTAAAAAAAATAAAAAGAAAGTCTACTTTTTTACCCATTGTCTTCAAGTTTTTTCTGGACTTTATTGGGTCCTTGTAAAAAAAATAGTACTTGAAATCTGGGATTTCAACTCTCTTTTCCATTGGCACTACTGGAACTCTTCCTATTTCTAAGCGTGTTCCCCATTTTTCTTCTATTTCCTGGTTTTGATCTCCATTTCCCGCATTCCAGAGATCTATTCTTGCTTTCAATACAGGGCTTGATTATTTGTTTTAAGTGTGATTGTCAATATACCCATTTGTTCAAAGCTATGAAGCAGCTGTCTCCCTTACAGTAGAGATGCAAGGTAGAATGACCTTAAACTAATACTTGCTTTCGTCTGAGGATGCAGATAAATATCACTTCAAAATAACCTTTGCTCTGTAGCCAGTTTAGAGAAAATTGGTCTTTAATCCAAGATGCCCAGTGAATTTCATAAAAATAGAGAAATAAGACAACACAGTATTGTTAGTAGCACTATGAAAGCAAGAAATTGCATTGTAAATACACAATTTAAAATGTTTGCTTGCTTTGCCATGTGTAAAGAGAAGGAATTGCAGAAGAGAATGCACAAAGTTGGTCTTTGCCTACATTCAGGACTTTCTTCATTTTAGCACTTGTCTCTCCCTCATTTCTATGGTCTGCTTTCCAGCTACTTATTTTCTTAGTATGGGTGTTGCAATAGCAAAACAGAGGTGACTGGGACATTTGTTTCCCTCAGTTATAACAGTGTCTAGACAAGTTTGTTTATATTGTTTTGGAAAATAAGCAGGATCACCACCACAAATTCTTTCTAAAGTACTTGCAGTAAAGCGTATCTGATACTCCAAGGAAAATAGATTGGACCCTTTAGCATATGTAGGTGTTACCAGAAAATCTTGTATTTTTTCCCCACGGGAAATAACCAAACAAGTAGGTGCTTTTAAATATTGATGTACGGAGACATTAACTGAAGAATAATATATGGTTAGTGTAGCATCTTAGTGTTTGGAATAGTGAAAAATCTGATGAAAATGAGGACAAAAAAGGCTGCTGAAGTAGGTCCAACTGTGTTGTCCTACCTTATATTGCAATACGAGATTATATACTAACAACACAATTGTTGGGAATCCTAATTTAGGGGCTGAAAGCTCTGTCTTAAATACCTGCCCTAGAGCTAGAGATTCAAATGTATTGCTATATATTTGTTTCAAAGTAATTTCATTACTGGTACCAGCTAACGTGACACTTTGAATTTGCAGAGCCACATTGATAATGTACTACAGTTCAATGAAATGCATCTGATAACTGCAGTCTTTTGAATGCTATGTTGAAGCATAAAGTCAATAGATCTTGAAATTTATGGTGAGACACTTGTATATTGACTGCAAAGTGCTGGCATGCCATATTGTGTTGATGGTTCTGGTGTTCCTGTTTCTTGAAAGAAACCTTAATCTGCATTTTTGCATGATTTCTTGAGAAGCCAACATTTTATTTTATAAACAACCTTTCCTACAACCAGTGGAGAAAAGACAGAAGAATGAATAAATATGTTAAGATTTCTTACAATTCTCAGTTTCATGGTAGTATGGAGTCAGTGTTCCTGCTTCCCTCCCCTTCTGAAAAGCAACCTGAACAAGGTTCCAGATAGAACAAATTATGTAGTTGTCAGCTGGGCAAAAGAATGTGAGACCCTGGAAACCAAACACTAAGCTTAGGAAGGCGGGGGAGTGATCAGATCATGGTTTTAACAACCCTAAGTTGTAGCATCATCACAAAACAAAGAAGAGATAGTCTCTTGGACCGTGCTTCTGAATCTCAAAACATGAAGAAATTTTAAGAGTCCACAATTGGAGATAATAATTTGAAAGAGGATGTATACCATTTTGATGATATTTCCAGGGGAAAGCATAGATTTAATGAAAACTGTACTGCCATGGCAAAATTACAGCTTATCTCTAAAACTATGATCCTGAGCCAAGAAGATTGGTGGAGTTGAAGAGGTGGAGTAGATGGGATTCTGGGACTGAGTATGTTTCTGTGCAAATATTGATAAAATAGGTGTTACAGAGAACAAGCAAAGTAAGTTGCACAAGAGCTTACTCAAATCCGACTTCACTGGTAGGCTGTGATTTAACAGACACAATTATCTCTTAATGGTGGTTTAGTTTTCTGAAGTTTTTATTTGTCCTTAAACTCTTACTTCTCTGTGAAGAAACCTGCTGTGCCCAATCACAAAACAAGGGAAAAATATTTAAATGTTCCTAAATCCATTTATATTGTCTAAGTGAGGTAGCTGATTTAATATTAGTACCATATATTGGGAATATATATTTTCAATTTAAAGTATATAGGAGAAATATCATACTATTACAGATAACACTCCATAACAATGATAAGAAAACCCTGTCTTGGTATGTTTAGTAGTATGTTGTGCTAGCTAGCATAGTTTGCTGTGTTTAAAGAGATAGTGGAAATCCTGATACAAGACTCCTCAAAGGTGGATATGTTTCCTAGATTTTCTTCATTATTTGGAATATATTCCAGGAATTAAATTTTGCTTTTTTTTAAAAAAAAAAAAAAAAAAAAAAAAAAGCAAAGTCCACAGACAAGTCTGAAAGTTTGTGAGCATTATCAGTGTCTTTGTGAGCTTGCTTTTCTCTCATGATTCAGCAGCGTGTAAAAAATAATAGAAGCCTGTCAAAATAATACAAGCCTGTCAAGTCTTGCACACTGAGCATGAAATTCATGCAGTTGGTTTTTTCCTTATGTCTGCTCTGCTCCTCACAGAGCTGTCTCTCACAAACCTACTGAGTTTGAGGGCTTTATTCTCACTCTGTCCATTCAGTGCCAGACAAGCCACATGGTACGAATTCATGTAAAAGTAATATAAACAAGGTGGGAAAATGATGAAGTGCAACTAACTTTGACTTGTTTTAAAGTATTTTACAATTAAAAAAAAAATCAAAACCACAAACATTTTTTTAAATCAAAATTTAAAGTTTTGTTCAGTTTCTGCACCAACCCTGTGTGCAGAGGTGGCCAGAATGCCTACGAATAATTTCCTAAAAATGTGTCTCAATTCTCCAGACTACTTTGAAAATCTCAGCATTAATGTTTGTGAAAAGATTGCCTTTGGCAACTGGGTGGAAGTCATCACATCACTCATTTATTAACAAGGAGTAGCTATTAGTCCCTGCTAAGCTTGAACAGAATTTAAACTGTTGATCTGTATCTGAAAAGCTGATTGTCTTGTTGCCAGAGATGTAACCTCTCAAATTCTGTATCAAGTCCATGGCACTTGTCAACTTGAAAAAACTGATAATCTCATGCTGGTTATTAATAAAGTCTTACTTAGGCATAGTCTATTCATTCTAAAGGTACCTTTTTCTTTCAGACTTCTTAGTTAATGAGAAATTAATACGAGCAAAACTATTCAGATCTTACTGTGCTTTATTCCATTCATATATATATTCTGTCTACCTTTTAAATTTTTTTCCTCAATTTTTGATCTTTAAATATCTCTGACATAAATACATTTTTATTAAAGAGGACACAGTGTGAAGTGGAGGAGAAAAAGCCTAGATGTGTTCTACATAAATACAGCTAAAGTGGTTTACAGCAGAATAAAGTTTTTTGCTAATATAAATTCTTTCTTTTTTTCTCTTAGGAGGAAAAAGTTAAACTTATATGAATCAGGATAATATAAGCAGTATGTAGACACTCAAAGTAAATTGATAGTTGATGCTTTTTCTAAAATCCGTGAAATACTCTCTTCAGCCCTTTTGAGCGAACTTCTAATAAATAGTGTATAGATTAAATGTTACAGCGCAGGAGGGAAGTAAAATATGCATTGTTGTGAAGTGTAGGAGTCTTGCTGATCAGAAACAACATGCAGTGGGCTGTAGCCCCTTTTCTTGCAGCATCAACACCAAACAGAAATGGCAAATGCTTTTGTGATTTAAGTTCTTTTGCGCTAGCTACATAGAGAAGTCTGGACAAAGCCTCTTCAGATACAGATTCTCTCCATGCATTTCATTAGGTGGCTCAATGTCACTGCATCTTTAAAGCCCTGTACTCTAGAACTGGTAGTCTTTTAAGTTAATTAGAGTTTGCAGTTGACTATTTGCAGTGTGTTGTGGAAGAACAAACTATTTGAGCTAGAATGGAGTATTGATTAGAATCTTACAGGAAGCATCAATTGCTTGACTACGGTTTTCTTTAGACGTGTCATGATTTTTCTTGTAGGATTGTAATCAGTATTCATGATTTTTGAGAAACAGCTGATTACCCCCAACCCTGGCCCCCTGGAAGCTACGTTGATGCTTCATAATACACTGTAACTAAGGCCGCAGTCGTCAGTAAGACTCTGCTTATACTCATTAGGAAGTCCCAAAAGACTGGCAAAGATTGCTTTTTAAAGGAAACAGACTTGTCTAAAGGAATCATCAGCATTAATGTCCTTGGGGATCTGCACAACTGTTAATATGAGAGTGCCTTTAGGTAACTAGGGCTAATACAGACAGAACTTCTTGCTGAAAGTCAGTGTGGTGTTAAGATTTTTGATACTGTTTGACATAGTCTTATAAGCAAACTAAAGACTTGGTCTAGGTACAGTCATCATTTGGTGGTTACAACTGTATGAAAAAATGGTTCTTAGCATTATTTTTGTTTTAATGGCTTACTCTCAAAGTAGGTGGTCTTTTAGTCTTTCAGGGGCCCATGTCATTCGGTATTTTCATTATTAGCAGTGGAAAGAATGCATTAATATATGTAGACAGTACTAAACTGAAGTGGGTAGCAAGCATGGTGAAGAGGCTTAAAATTCAAAATTATCTTGACAAATGATCTGGTACAAAAGGACATGGAAGCAATACTCAAGGCTTTCTTTGCCCCTTTAATGGTAAGGACTGTCCTTGGGCTTCCCACGTCCCTGAGTGTAATGGCAGAGTTGTAGGGACTGAAGCATTATCCACAGTACAGAAGGTCAAGCTGGGGACCACTTAGGCGTATTGGACGTACACAGATTTATTGGACTGAATGTGATGTATCCAAGCATCCTGCTGGAGCTGGCTGCTATCGTTACAAGGCTCTTCCCTTGCTTGTCTTTGAAAGGTCATTGTGATTAGGAGATTCCAAATGAGCAGGGAAAAAACCAAACATTCAGACCGATCTTCAAGAAGGGTAAGAAGGAGGATCTGGGGATCTATAGGAAAGTCAGCGTGACTGTTGCCTCTGGGAAGATTATGGAGCAGATCCTCCTGGAAGCCATGTTCAGGCACATGAAGGGCAAGAACGTGATTGGAATTTATCAAGGGCAAATAATTGTCTTCTGTG
This sequence comes from Haliaeetus albicilla, assembly GCF_947461875.1. Lineage (NCBI taxonomy): Eukaryota > Metazoa > Chordata > Aves > Accipitriformes > Accipitridae > Haliaeetus > Haliaeetus albicilla. The sequence goes on along the minus strand of NC_091484.1, from coordinate 55,074,923 downwards.
ATGACCCGAGTGGCTCAGTAGATGGGGAGAGAACGGTGGATGCTGTTTACCTTGACTTTAGGAAGGTGTTTGATGTGATCTGTTAGAGGCTATTTGTAACCAGACTGGAGGTAGGTGGTTTGGATAGGTGGACTGCAAGGTGGGTAGAAAACTACCTGGACTGCTATGCTCAGTGCTGATACAAAGTCAAGCTCGTGGCCTGTAGTGTTCCTCAGAGGTTGCAACTGTGGTTGCTACTGTTTGATGTTTTTATTAACAGTCTGGACAATAGGAGGGAATGTGCCTTCAGCAAGGTCACAGATGATACCAAGTTAATGAATTGAAGCATAGGGCTTCTTTTCAGAGAGACCTTGATGGTCTGGAGAAATGAGCTGACAGAAAACTTGGGAAACCACAGCAGCATGAAAGAAGATGATAGAGGAAAGTTCACATGCTTTCCCAATGGCAGAAAGGAGAAATTTCAAGTTTCCATTTCATTACTGGATGGAACAGTAGTCTACAGGATCCTCTGGTGTTTAAAAAAAAAAAAAGTGATGATGTGTGATCTAACTTGAAGCCAGGAAGGGGTCCTGCATTTCACAGTAGTGGTCAGCACCGTTGTTTGAGGGTACTCCTCCTCTTCCAGGATATGCAACTATACTGAAGAACAGACAGCTGAGGAACATCATAGAAACCTTGGTTTGATCTCTTTGGTGACTGGCAGGGAGATTGGTAGAAATAGCAAAAGCACAGAGGTTTTGTATGCAGTGTTCTCCTTTCTTCAACATAAGATCATCATTTATATTCCTGCAGAACTGTCTTGTTTTCTACGCACCTTCCAATTTACAGTGAATGAGAAGGTAATTCTACAAATGGCAGTATCTCAGTACAGTCTGAGCGCTGATTAAGGCCAATCCTATGGGGAAAAAATGTAAAGACTGGGCTGTAATGCATGCATACTCTACATCAGGGCAAAATTTATTTCTACCTGCAATCCCAATTTTGGAATATTTTTGGTTTTCATGAGTTCTTTAAATTAAGTCTGATGGTGCTTTTCCTGTGGTCAGCTTATGTAGGTAATATTCTCAGATTTTACTTGAAACAAGGTAAGAATAACTTGAGGTACAGAATTATGTTATCTGGTAGGATGATAGCTGTCATCCCAGGTGATAATGGACTGATGTGGTCAAATATTTTCATGGTCTCAAAAATAAGTCTGTATTTTTGGGTATTGTCTTCATCTGCTGAGGGTGGGGAAGAATACCTTTTTGATTTGGGCTATAATGTCCATGTAGCTGTATCTGTGTGGGGAAAATCGATTTCAAGTGTTTTATTAGGAACCCACTCAAATTAGTGCATGGAATGCCATAAAACTGTTGAAAGTAGATTTATTCTGGTGATTTCTTTCCCAGTTGAAAACAAACATAATAGTGTTCTGCTTATAATTATTTCATACATAAATTCATCTAAATCAGAATATAAGTCAGTCTGGTAATACTCAAAATCAAATCTTGTGCAAGTAATTTGTATTTAGAATCCTATTATTAGAAACATGAGAATCATTACTTTCCTTCTTGAAGCTTTATATTTTCTGGTTTTATAATTTAAAATTAATGTTAAAATATCAATCTTTATAAAAATGTAAAATGTCAACCTTAACTTTTAAACACATAAGACAATAAGCGGAAGAAAGTGTCTGTGTTACAAATATAAACTTGCAGGTTGCCAGTAATTTGATTGACAAGCACTGTGTGGAGATACTGGCAACTGTTGCTTTTGCATACTTTTGTATTTTTATAGTTGGCTTCTAACTGGCAAGCACAGATGGCCATAGATTATGATTTTTTTATGTTTCTGAATTAGAGAAAACATTTATATAGTATTTTAAATTGCATTGTCTAAATATCATGTGTTAACTACTCTATATGGGTTTTGATTTTAATTGCTAAGTTATAGTATAGGATTTTTGGAACGAACTATTTTAATATTTTGTTAATAATATGAAAGGTTTCTGTGCCCAGCTTTTGAATAATTGGAAGATTTGTTCTCAAGCAACTTCTCATTAAGTAATCAACGTTATTTAGTGGTAGTAGCAACTTTTTAAAGTTTTTTCCTGAAAAAAATTAATCAGATTTGATACTATCAGGCCTTTCTCTTTCTGGTAATGAAGAATGTTCTACCACAAAGTTGGAATTGGTCATTTCAGTGGTACTTCATAAAGTATTTGCGACTGCTCTAACCCAGAGATTAAAAGGGTTTTAGAGAAACCCTGTGAACTGCTCTTTGAAGGATCAGGCTTGTTCTGCCCATTCCAGGAAGTTCAGTGTACTGTATAACTTATTTTTGCCAAAATTCTGAGGGGAAAAAAAAAAAGAACTAAACTGTTTTCTAGGATGTGAATTCGTAGCTTTTATTGCTATCTATTCTTGGTAGTCTGCTATAAGCTTATGTAGGGACTAGGAGAATTGAATGGCAATAAGAATCTGAATATACTCTATAGGAACTTTTTTGTAGTAGTATATTTAGCTAATTTATGTAAAGATAGTGTACTATTTCTGTCTGAAGTTAATTATGCCATGCATTGTGACTTTAGGGGTCCCGTAAAATAAAAACATAGCTCCTGCTTTGTTAAATGAAACTAGCGCTCTCAGGCATAAATTCAGTTATGTGTGGTTAGTAAGGAGAAAAATAGTAATTGAGTGGTAATTGAGGAGAAAAAATATTAAATACTAGACATGAAAATAATTTTTCTTTTACCAGAAGGAAACTTTGCTCTTTCCATCTATTATTACAGAAATTTAGATTGGAGTTTAGCCTTACTTTGGGCTCAGGGAAAAAACAGACTCACTTTTTTGCTGTCTTGTGGTCTTAGGCATGTTTTCCTAAGGTTATTTTTCGGGGAAGAAGGGCAGCATGTAAGACAGAGATTTATTAACTGTTTTGTGTGCATGTCGCATTTAATGATGTGGTTTCATTGCTTTTTAGACTATTCCTGTTCTGGAAGACATTTCTTTTGAGTTGAATATTTTTTTAAGACCCGAATATAGTGGAATAAAGATGCTTAATACTTAACTCTGTAACCGTATTGCAATTGTTTTCTGAAAATAAATTGTTATCCTGAAAGAACTCCAAGGGATTAATTAAATGAGTCTCCAGCTGCTAATTTAACTATATATAGTTAAATAGCTGATATAACTATATGCTTGTTAAAGAACAGGTGCTAAACCAGTTGCTTTAAGAAGAAGTAAAGTGAAGTAACTACCTAAACAATGCTCAGATTGTTAGTAAATTTTTTTTTAGTGATACAGAAGGCAACATACTTACTGACACATGCCTGATGACTCTGCTGCTTTCCAAAAAATTCAAGTTCTGAATAGATTAATGATTTAATGCCTATATTTGACCACTAAATTGCTACTATGCCATAAACGAAGCTTTCTTCTGAAGCCCTGCTGAAGCTTGTTATCTGTGAATGTCCATTACTTCTTTCTTTATTTCTCTTTCTTGTGGTGTATGGTATTCATCTGTATGCTTTGTTTAAATAATTCATTGTGAACCATTCATGAACTATGGTTCTGTAGGTGAGAATGAGTAAAATTGATCCTTGTTGTAATTCACTTGACTGCACTGGGTTTATAGAAATCAACTGCAGTAAATGTAAGGCCTAGCATTATAAATTTAAACACAATATTGAAAGAAAAAGTGGGTATAAAATTGGAAGCCAGTACATAATTTTAATGCTTGAGTAGCATGGGGACTATCTCTCATTTGCCTTCTGTTCGGTAGGGCTGTATCTGCCTTTTACTTCCAGAAGACAACTCATTTCACAAGGCTGATTTCATCAAGAGTTGAGCGGGGAAAAAAGTACATAAAATCCTAGCCAAATTTGTAATTGCACAACCTTACAAAAAATGTCGTTGCTGAAGCTTGCTGGAGAATTCATCTTTATGAAATACTGCACTAATTGTGGCTTTCAGTCTAATGGTTTTTCTGCCAAGTGTATTTTGTAGGCATTACTTTAATCTGTCCCAGTGGCTTTAAGGTGTGGTAACTTTTGCAAGTCCCAGGCCTTTGTTTGTTTGTTTTGCTTTTATCTTCATGTGATTGAATTAATGAACACAAGCTTTGTCTTCATTGCTTTGCATCTCCTGGGCCAGTAGGGGATACACAGCAATCTAGTTTCCATTCAGTTGGTGTCATGTGTAGCCTACCTGATTTAGTGTACTACATGCCACCAGTGACTTAGTTTTATTAGTTATTCTTAAGTTCTAACACTATCTGACAACTTAGAGTTTTCATAACTTTTCATTAAGATGAAAGGTATCATCTTGTTACACATCTAAAACCATGATAGGTAAGGTTGTATCACCTTTTGGAGCTCAAAAATGTTATTTATTCTTTTGTCTGTCATAGCCTCTACCACTTACTGTTCAGCTGCTAAGTGTTACTAAGATATAATAATTTTATATCTTGATTTAAGTCACCAAAGATAAATTGTCTGTTCACTTCCTAGAGTCTGTCTTTTGGCTGTGTCAGCAAAACATACCACATCCTGTGTTTTCATTCAGTAGGAAAGTGATACTAAAATCATATTGTAGGCTCTCATGTACACTTTTAAAACAGGAACTGGTTTAGTTAATAGAACCTCATCTACGTTTACAGCTTGTTTAGGGTCCTGCACTTTAGTGAGCTTACTGTCCTTACGTCGATGTCAGAGCTGAAGTTACCCATTGCCTTATGTGGATACCAAAACACCCCAGAGAACTGGGTCCAGCTGGGGAGTAACTTACTAGCGGTTAGTACATACTATTATTAAATTGCTGAAGTCTAGTGGATTTGTGTGTAGACATAAACATGGTGGCATGTAGAAAATCTTTGCAATGTTATAGCCTAGTGACTGAATTTTAGGACTCTCTTGAAGATTATGACAACACTGAAGGTTGGTTAGTGCCTGAGGATAATGACTGATATTTTTGTTTCTAAAAGGCTGTGAGATATCAAGTTCATACAGTCCAATGAACAGTACTGTAACTGTATGGAAAACAACTAATGCTTTCAAAGGATCTAAATCTTCATATTAGGATTCATTTTCAAGAATGAATTAATATCCAAACCCATCTGCTGGGTGCAAATTTTCAGAAAACTTTCGTGAGATGTGAAGAACGGCATTGCAAAGCAGTGAAGTTTTCTAGTTCAGAAAGTTGGTGAAGAAAATCATATGACTTGTTAAAAACTAGCAGTTTAGCAAATTAAGTAGTAAAACTTCCCCCCCCCCCCCCATTCTTTTATAAGGATAAAATGTAATGGAAACATTTGCATCTCCTTTGTTAAAATTTGTTTGACCAAATTTTAGCTCTGGCCTGGAATTTCCTGGCTTTGGCAAGCTGGATGACTTTAGAATGGCTAAGGGAGGAAAGGGGGAAATATTTTTCCTTCCAGGGGGCTGAAAGATTTTCTTAAACACATTTGTTAATCCATTTGTTAACATTCTGATAATTCCTCCTCCTTCCCCACCTCCCCTCCAAAAATTGTTTCAAGAGGTTGTAGTGTTGCTGAAAAACTCGGAATAAAGAACTTATCAACACCAATTTAGTGTAGATAAGCAGACACTTCTTTATTGACGGCCGGGTGCGCGGGTGAGTCCTCTCACGAACCACGCACACCTGAACACCAAAATCATACACCTTATATTAAACTTATTCATACATATTCATTAGATTTCCAAGAAAGGTTATACATATTCATTGGTTTCCTGGGAAGTGATTAGCATATGTAAATGTCCTTTACGCAGACGCAATGAAGGTCTCTGGTGGTCTTCGGAAGCCCTCTGGTGGTCTTCCATAGTCTTCCTCACTTTGTCTGATAGTTGACCTTTCATATGATTCTGCGCAGTACAATTTTCACCATCATGTATTAGATTTACATAAAATACATTCAATGTTAATTCTTGAATTTAATATTTCTAGTGATTGGCCCTCAGTCACACCACCTTATCAATATTCTTATACTAAAACAGTCATTGGTTAATCTCACTTGACTCTACTGATTGGAACTCTCGTTAATTAGATCGAAGTAAATCTTTACCAAAGCTTCCGTGGTTAACTGATTTCAGACAATACTCGAATTCTTATAGTTACACATAATACATTTTCTTAAGTTCCTAAGTTCCTATTAATTTGAAATTCTGACATCTGCTATCTAAGTTCTAAATGTTCCTACTAGATGATTTTAACCAATTCCTCCGGCCTTGGTACAGGGCTATACAGGGGATTTCACAGCAGCTGTTAGTTGTTGGTTAAATGTATAGAATGCAATATATATTTTGCTAAAATATTTCTTATAGTTCCATATTCCTATTAAAATTAAATATGATTAATTCTAACTAATAACAAATCAGTAACAGTAGGACATTGAAGACTGACTCTGTCTCTGTGCTATGGGGTTTTTTTCAGCCTAGCTGAAGAAAGCTTCAGGATCCAGTTTTTAATTAAAGTTGGTGTTACACATAAGCCTAGTATAAAAGGAGTGCATTTCTGTCATTGCATAACTCTTTTGCCTTACCTTATTACAGAGCCTTTGAAACTCTGGGCAGAAGCAAAGGATAGACCATGCCTTTTGAGACAGCACCCGACTGGTGATCTTCCTCACTTAACGCAGAGTAAAAGAAGCTCTGTTTTACGTTAGCTGCCTTTGCATTGATGTGACAAAGACATCCTCATGTTTCGGGCTTCAAGCATGGGTGATCTGTGCTTTTTTACAGAGCAGCATGAAAACAAGCTTTCTATTTGCCCTCTCATTTTTGTCACTGACAGCTTGGCCCAATCCAATTATTTCCCCTTCACTTTAGGGAAATAATGGTACCAATGCAGGTCAGGTGCTTTTTTGACCCTCTGTATCAGCAGAGGCAGTTATACAACATTCAGTATGAGAAAGATAAAGTTAAAAAGTAGATAGGAGCAATATATAAATCATGCATGTATAAGTAGGTTAGTTAAGAGACCAGTTGAGCAATTTTTTTAGTAGTTAGTTTGAGGCATTGCTTTTCCTGAAGCAATCCAGCATTGAAATGTGCTTGGTGTACTTGTGTCTGTCATTGTAACCTGACTTGAGAGTATTTTCATACACTTAACTTACATTCCTTGTCCAGGAAATAACCCAGCTGTAATGAACTTAGCTGTTCCTAGGTCTGTTCCTATTTAAATTCTTGGGACATGGAAGAGCAGACCAGATCAGAACCACGCTAATTCTGAGGCTTTCCAGCTCACAGTGCCATCTGGAGGGGTTCATTCGAGTTCAGTGCCCTTGGTTATTAGCACTGACAACAGTAGTCTCTAACTTGATACAGACTGCTAAAAAGATGAAGACAATTGCCCTGCATGCTGTTATTCTCACTGTCCTCAGTTGTCCTCTATGGTACTTCACCTGTAACTGTAAATTGTGGTGATCCCATTGGTTTTCTTCAGAGTACTGCACAGGAACGGCTGTCTCTGAAGCTGAAAGACTCTCAAGCTTGTATTTAGGTAGAGACTATAGCATTTCTTCTTTGGAAATTTTCATAGCCTTATTGACATCCTCTAATACTCATGAGCCACTTAAAATCTCTGTACAGAGAGACATTCTAAGGTCTTGCTTACGTTATTTGGGAAAATCTGACTAAGTGCAACATAAAAAAAAAAAAGTAGATTGGAAATACCTCATTCCTGGGTGATTATTTTCTTGTTCATTCAGCCTAATGTTTCCCACTTAGTAAATTCAGCATCTGTTGAATGGAAGAAATAAACTAAAGCTCCATTTGCCTCAATAGATAAGCAGATTGAAACTTGCAAAGAACATTCATTCTTTACTTACAGTTTGGATTTTCAGCTATGTGACATAATATGTTGAACATATTTGCAGGTTACTTGTCAGTTATCTTCTTTCTGTAGGTTTTTATCTCAGAATTTGGAAAGAGATGTGATACTCTCCTATTTGTTGATTAGCAGCATAGAATAATAGAATAGAATCAGTAGACTTCACTTGAAAGATGTCTATTTATCCTCTGTGTTTGATAATTTTCCATTCATCTCACTCTCTGTTACCCTTTTCTTAGGCATCAGGAACTTAGAAGATGCAGGCGGCACTGTAAATTTGCCTATACTTCAGGAGTTAGTGCTTTGGCAATGCAACCCTCAGTGCTTAGACCTTTTGAGAATATGACAAAAAGTGACAAAGTGCCACTTTCTTCTCTTACGCAGTTACCAGTTAGCCTATTCAATACCTCTTTAGGGGGCGGATGGTCAAGCTTTACAAAATTTGGTGACATAACAACAAATGAGTTTTGAACAGCCTAGGTGAGGCTTTACTGCTTAAATCTTAGTATTGCTGTCTCCCAGGCTCTCTTCCTTATTCCTTTAGAGGGCCTCTTATCTGCTGCCATGGAACATAAAGATGTTACTGTATATTGGAATCATAAACCCAGGTCACAGGTGAAACAGATTACAGCAAGTATTTTTTTCAGTTATCCGGGGGAGGTGGAATAGATAACCTGAGACTTAAAATCACAGCAGATCTCCAGCTTCTGAATGTTGTCAAAATTTCAAATTCAGGTTGGCCTTTTTGCTTTGTCCCTATTGGCTTGCAAGACACCCAAGTCAAGACTTCATGGGACGTATCTGTGCTTTATAGATGATCAAAACAAATCCCACCCCAGGGCCTTGCTTGTTGTTCTTTGTGTGTCACTGAAAGCCTCTGTAGCAGTAATTGCTTACCTGTTCTCAAGGGGAGTAGTGACCTATCATTACTAGGGCAAGTGAATCTTAAATTAATCCTTCGCCTTTTAAGACAAGTTATCAGTCTTAGTCTAAATATTTTGGTTTCACTTTCATTCTCAGTAATCATTCAGAAATTATACCTTATTATCATTCAGTGATGAGGATTAGGAGCATTATATTTGGAAAAGCCTGAGCCATTTTTATCATAGGACTGTTTATGATCTTCCATGAGTTTCATGATGCACCTGAGTGTTATCTTGCACTTGCAGCCACAGTCTGTCTGATTCTGGGGTATGTTGTAGTTAAAACTTGTACAATACAGTTTGCTACAATGCATGTTATACATTCAGACACAGCTTAGAGCAGACTCTTTAGCATTCATTCTATAAGCAAAATAAATATCCCTTTCTCAGCCAAATTTGTGGCTTTTGTGTTGGTGACAAGTCCCAAGCAACACCTGACAATACTATTTCACATCTGCCTACCCTCCATGTGCTTAGTTGCAGACACTGCTCCTGTGGAGAATTTCAGTCTGCTAGATTGAAAGCTTAAGATATGCTTCCTGCTGTTAAATACAACATTTACATTAAAGCACTGAAGCTAGGAGTGTTTGTTAGGCTCACTGGACCTTTTTCCACTGTATTGTGAGACCAGATGCTCAAATAACAAATGGTATTATTGCTACCAAATTCTGTTTTACAAAACAGGATTGCATAGGGTCTTTTCAGTCATGCAATAAGTAGTAAATCGCGAAACTGATGTACAGACCGTTGGCTTCATATCTTAGTCATTTACTATGGTAGGCATTGAGAGTCATTTCAGAGAGGTTTCTCATGGTTTCTCTTCATTGCTGCCAGGACATGCTGCTCTCTAATGGTTAGCTTGCTATCCACCAGGACTCTCAGGTCTTTTTCAGCAGAGCTACCAGGCCAGTCAGTCCCCAGCTGTTACTGTTGTATGGGTAATTCCATCCCAGGTGCAGGACTTGATGTTTATCTTTGTTAAATCTCATGCAGGTCTTGTTGGCTTAGTCTTCCGGCATGTTGAGGTCTTTCTGTGTGGTGGTTCTTCCTTCTGGTGTATCTGGCTTTCCTCCAGTTTGATGTCATCCATGAACTTGGTTAAGGTGCATGTGATTTCATCATCCAGATTATCTATAAACATACGGAATATTATTGGACTGCCAGTTTGACTTTGAGCCATTAACCACTGCTCTAAGCTACAGACAGGAAGATTCAGGCAGAAGTCCTTGTCGTCTTATGTTGACTGAGTGATCTAAAGATGACCTGGTCCAGTACAGAACATTTCTCACTGGATACCAGACTGTTTGAGAAATTCTGACAAAGAGCAAGTCCCCTTCTGTGAGCAGGACATGTTCAGGTGAAGTTTAAGCAGTATCTGGAACATCTTTTGAAACGATAGTAGTTGAGAAGTCAAGACCATAATGTAGATCTTAATTCATGCTTTTATTGTACAGTATAGAAATGAAAAAGAATAATTACTGCCTGTAGCAGGTTCTCTGAGGTTCCTTTTTGTTGTCAGTCTGTAAGTTCACAACTCGTCCTTCTAAGCTGCTTCTTTAAATACAAGTTAAGAAAAGAAATAGAGATTTTATACTTAAGAGGAGCTATGAGAGATGAACAGTCACTGCTCTTTCTGTAAGAGCTGCCTATGCAGCACTGAATTTGAGATGTAAGCATTCGATGTTAGTAAGTTAAAATTTGAAATTAAGACATGAAGTATAACTGTACAACTATACTTGTACAGGATATGCTACCTATAAACTTCTTGTCTTAGCAATTAGAATTTGTTTTTTAAACAGTAAGTACAGCAAATATTGTTTATCTTATTTCATAACAGCCTTCTTCAGAGGCACTGAGCAATTTTAATTCCTGTTAACTCTGAAAATGAGACTATCCGGATCTAATACATTGTCTCAGAATGTTAAGGGATAATAAGCAATCATAAGGCAGCATCCAGTTTTTTCTGTTTTAAAAAGTCTTTTCTGCATGTGAAGTGAAAATATAGCTATTTATGCTTTATAACTGTAGCTTTTTAAATATTAATGGATTTTTTCAGTATTTTCTTGTGCTGATATATGGGCAGTGATTAAATGTTGCAGCTTTTGTTTGGATATTTTATATATTTTTTTAAATGCTTAAGAGGAGATTAAGTTTTGCATTCTGTTGGAGCCAAATTTTATTTTAACATGCACTTCTACTCTAGAAATAGTTCAGTCAGACCATATTTGAAATTAATCAGTGGACAGTGTATCCCAGCAATCTAGATTGCTGGCACAATTGCCAAGTGTCAGAATGTGCTGAAGATAGCTGAATAAATAAATAAATAATGCTGCTGTTGTAATTATAGCAGTGCATTAACTATCATAATTAACACAGTTACACAAGTAATCCCCACCACTCTGCAAGTTAGTTCCCTTCTGTCTCAAGAGTATTTAATTCCTAATAGTGGTTGATTCTCCTCCACTTTTCTGACTTTCTGCCAGTTGGAGGATATCAGCATTTAAAAGCTAAGGTAATGTTGTACCAGGTGTCTGTAATTTTGCTGCAGTCTGTGATGCGCGATTGGTGCTAGTATTTTTGGGGGGATTCATAAGTAGAAAGAAATTATAATTAGAACCAGATAAATAAATATATGCTTAAATATCTAAGTTCTCTGGTGCAATTGTTTTTTTATTGTGGGAAATTATTTTGAAAAGTATACCCATTACTTATCTGCACGCTGCTCTGTTGTAGTCTTGTGATTTTGAATAGGTGTTTTTCTAAGAGGCAACATGTCTTGTGCATCCACAGAATTTAGTGCTAACATCCAATCACTTCCCATTTTTCAATCTACTGGAAAGCTGAGCAGCTGTTGTAAATGGCAGTTCTGAAAATAAACATGTAATTCTTCCTGCACAATTTTATTGTAGGTTGTTATGCATTAAGAGGAAAGAAACATAGTTTCATTCTCAGAGTTTAGCTTAAAACTTTCATTTATTTATTGCAATTAAGAATTTAATTATACAATGGCTATTCAACAGAAATAATTTGGACAATAAACATGGACTCCATAATACAATTTTTTATATTGCTATAAAGTGGACACATCTGTTTCCAAGAGTGTCGCTTTTTTTTGCCTACAAGCAGGACTTGAAAAACCTATAAGCTGAAAATTGCAAGTTGTTAGGTATTTTAGATGGAAAAGCTGAGAGACAAGGATAAGGAGCAAAACCAGCTGTTACTCACTACCAGAAAACACTGATGGAATTTTTAACAGGATTCAATACTGCTTGGAGGATCCAAGGTCTTATCAGCATGATGGGAAAAGCTGGAGGCAACACGCTGGCGGATAGTGAAAGAAGACTTGCTCTAGATTGGTTTTCAGATGTGCTAAAACCTATGGTAAAGTTGCATCACAGCTGACTATGTTCCTGATGCCTTCCCGGGGTAAAGTGCTCATTCTCTCTTGCTCCTTGGAGATGGATCAATGCAGAGAGCCTGTTCTGAGCATCCTTCAGCTTCTGTTTTTTGATCCTTCCTCCTCCATGAGTAACATCTGTGTTTACATCTTTTCTTCTTGCTTGCAACTTTTGTAACTTGACAGACACTTGATGTTGAATTGTTTCAAAACTGCAGATTTAGAACTGACAGAAGCAGTGTTAAATTCTCCACAGACTTAGTTTTGGTGTTATCAAGCCGATATGCCTGGAAGACAGGTGTGGTGGATTGACCCTGGCTGGATGCCAGGTGCTCACCAAAGCTGCTCTATCACTCCCCTTCCTCAGCTGGCCAGGGGACAGAAAATATAAGGAAAGGCTCGTGGGTTGAGATAAGGATAGGAAGATATCATTTACCAATTAGCATCATAGGTCAAACAGGCTCAGCTTGGGGAAAAAAAAATAATTTAATTTATTACCAATCAAACCAGAGTAGGATAATGAGAAATAGAACCAATTCTTAAAAACACCTTCCCCCCACCCCTCCCTTCTTCCTGGGTTCAACTCCACTCCCAATTTTCTCTACCTCCTCCCCCCTCAGCAGTACAGGGGAATGGGGGTTGCAGTCGTTGTTTCTGCTGCTCCTTCCTTCTCAGGGGGAGGACTCCTCACTCTTCCCCTGCTCCAGCGTGGGGTCCTCTCTCCATGGGTCCACAGGTCCTGCCAGGAGCCTGCTCCAGCACGGGGTTCCCATGGGGTCACAGCCTCCTTTGGGCATCCACCTGCTCCAGTGTGGGGTCCTCCCCAGGCTGCCGGTGGATATCTGCTCCACCGTGGACCTCCCTGGGCTGCAGGGGGACAGCCTGCCTCACCATGGTCTTCCCCACGGGCTGCAGGGGAATCTCTGCTTCGGCGCCTGGAGCATCTCCTCCCCCTCCTTCTTCACTGACCTGGGGGTCTGCAGGGCTGTTTCTCTTGCGTATTCTCCTCTCCTCTGGCTGCTGTTGTGCAGCAGTTCTTTCCCCTTCTTAAATCTGTTATCCCAGAGGTGCTCCCACCATTGCTGATGGGCTCGGTCTTGGCCAGCGGTGGGTCCATCTTGGAGCCAGCTGGCATTGGCTCTATCGGACACAGGGGAAGCTTCAGCAGCTTCTCACAGAAGCCACCCCTGTAGCCTCCCAGCTACCAAAACCTTGCCACACAAACCCAATACAACAGGGTAAAGGAATGTATGGTTGTATCAGCTTGTATTTGTTTCACATTTTGTTCATACTGGAAAAACGATTTTTGGGGAAATAAAATATCTGGAAGTGTTTTTCTGTTTTAATGAAAGTTTTAATTCTACCAAATTTATTTTCCTTAGTTTCCATGATTGCTGCTCGAATTTTTCCTGCTTGTCGTTGAAATGTAGATAGATCCTCAACTCTAGTTCCCGAGTCCTATTTTCTGAAGGAATTAGGTATCTGAGACTCCCTTGTCTTCATGTAAGCATCACGGGGTATTTGTTCACCAGTAGCTTTTCATTATGCTGCTTCTCTCATTTCTAGTTTTTAAAATTTGATTAAAAATGTGAATTTGAAGCTATGTTGCATTAATAGCTGGACAGTTTTGTGTATACATGAATGTGCGGAGTAAAAAGTGCTATCATTTGTGCGTGCATCTGCGCTAATAGTGTAGTGTAATTTATTTCCAAAATATTAAATACCCGTACAGAAATTGTCAGTTGAGAACTTGTGTAATATAAAAATATAGCAGTTTAGTTTGCATATGCATTTAGCTTTTATATGTGCCCATCTTCAGCAACGTTTAAACAGAAAAAAATAAGGTCTGTTTATAACTGCCATGGTAGAGTTTAATCTGTTAATTCTGAACAAGTGAGAGTCGACAACTTAATTTTGAAAGGAGAGAAATCTGGCATACCCAGATGCCTCAGCTAAAATATGCAAAATGCTTGAGGAGAGACACAGAGTAATTCACTTGTCCTTGAGCTACACATCTAATTTTGTAGACAAATAAAGACTGTAAAGCTGCTTTTAAAAAGCCAACTTAACTTTCCATTACAGAAGGTTTCAATCAAGTTGGGGAAGAGAGTTCTTGACCAGTGGCACTACATGTCTTCCATTATTTAAAAAGTAAAAAATGTGAAATCTCAGTAGTTGCACTTGAAATCAGGTTATCTGTTTTATGTCATTGTGGCATTTGGACAAATTCTGCTTGTCTTTTGGTTAAATTGAAAACTATTTTGTTGAGGTAAATTTACAGTTTTAGCAGAATGTAGTAATGTCATAGAGACAAATGGAACCTTCACCCTTCCCATTTTTAAGAAGCTAAATCTATGCTTTTTTTTTTTCTCCTTAAACTTTGAAGTCAGGAGGAGACTATCCTTTCTTTTCCTGTTCAGAATTTGTGGTGTTTATAAGCTTTAATAGAGTTTTGGTGAAACAATGAAAGTTGCCTATTTACAAAATAGAAAAAAAAAATCATTAAGTTGAACTAACTAGGGATGTGGTAGGGAGGAATTAAGTATTAAATACGTAGGTGAGTATATTTTGCTCAGCAAATCTTCAGGTCCTCCTCCTGTAAACAGAGCAGGAGCCATATGCCAAACTGTCAGTCATCCTAAGAATGGAGAAGGAGGCTGAAGAAACCCATGAAGAAATACAAATAAAGGGACGTAAGCATAAACTAGCCAGAAGTCAGCAGTGATCTGTCAGTGATGCGTTTATTTAGATTGGGGCTTCTCAGCTATCTTGGGGCCAGATGAGAACTAGAGAACACTTCAAGTGACAGCTCGCACTGTAACCGGTGACTGGGAAAGAGGATCTGTGTGTCCTGCTTGATTTGCATGTTGCTGAAGAGGTTGGATGGAAGCCTGGCTTTCTCGACTGGTGAATATCAGGAGCAAACATGCTATCTTTTCTATAGCTTTTTCTTAAGATTACAGCTGATTTATAAAAAATACATGATACTTGGGTATTAGTTGTTGTAAAAAGTATTTAAAGCTTTAGGATCTTGATTCGTATGCTTTATGTTGGAGCTACATTTATGAAATATATTGTAGCAATTAATGTTGGACTCTTCAATTTGAAAATAATGATCTTTGTTTCCAGATTTCATTGGTAGGATCTGTTTAATTTTGAATTTTAATTGGTAAAACCTGTCGTGCTTGCTTTTTCTTATTTGAACAGAAATTCTGTTCTTGTTAAGAAAAAAATATTTTAAATGGATTTTCTTGTGTAAACCACTATAAAGTGATTAAAAGTGATAAGCTCTTCAAAAGGCAGTGTCTTACAGTATTTGAATAGCTTACATACTAATTGGTTTTTCAACTGTGTGCCTGGCTCACCTGTGACTTTTTGCTCATCAGCATGTTTTGCTACAAGGTAGCGTATCTTTTAATTTGCTTATTGTTTGTTTTTAGACTATTCCCTCATTATGTATTTTGCTATTTCTTTATGATGTTTTCAGTAACTTGATCTGCTTTTTGAGTTCTAACAAACTTTTAAAAAAACTTTGTGATACTTGCTGGAAGAGAGATTTGCTTTTATCTGTCTCTGGTATAAAATTTAAAAGTAATTTCTGTAAATTATTTTTGAGGTATTTGTTACTATAAAATTGAAAAATGAGATCAGAGGTTATTTCATTGCATTTGTCTTTTATAGTGACATTTGTACCTTTACCTTTGAATGTTTTGATTCCTAGGTATCAATCTGTGGAACAGTAACTTGCTAGTATGAAACTGAAAAGGAATTCATTAATAGATTGTTGTTTCACATTTAAGAATTTTTTTAAGGCAAACTATGTAAACAGAAAAATAATCTGAATGTGTCTCAGATATGCAGCATTAACTTCCAACTTGTTTTCAGCAGTGATTAGTTTGAAGCTTTATGTAGAACAGCTGGTAAGCCTTTGTAGTGGATGTCATTAGTAATAAAGAGGAAAACTTTCATCTTTAACAAGATTTTGTCTTCTATACAGCTTGCCCAATTTAGGCAGCGGAAAGCGCAAACCAATGGTCAAAATGGATCAAAGAAGCAGAAAAAGAGGAAGAAAACAGCAAACATCAAAGATGAAGAATCAATACAAGATGGGATTGATACTGATCGATCTCAAGGTGATGAAACATCCACGTGCAGCAGCCGAAGGGGAGCAGCTGCTACTGCTGACTTTGCTATTATCAGGACTTTGCATAGTGGAGAAATTATCAAACACAGCCAGACTTACACCATTGAGGTAAGTTTGTCTCAGGCTGTAAACAGTTGCTTTTGGGGAGGGAAAAATAGTCCATTAATTTTGAGAGTGGAAATGATAGAATTATATGCGATTTTGGATATTATTTCCTTGCCTCCTCTGCCTGTCCTTAATATGTCCAGAGAAGGCACTTTCTACCTGCCTGCTGGCATCATGTTTTCTGTCGTAATCAGTGTAGTGTAGATTATGGAAAGGTTGTTGGTACTGCTGTACTCCCTAAATGGGCAAAAATTGGTATTGTTTTATTGCTTCATTTTATGCATTTTGTTTTATTAAAAGTTTACAAATTGCAGTGGATTTTTGATCACTGCAGCTACGGCTACAGCAAAATGCAAAACTAAACATCTTTCTTGTATCCATAATGTAATTTGAGTCTTTCTGGTTAATGAGGAGGAGGAGGAATGAATTTAGAAAACACTACTTAGAACTGGATGCCTTACAAGACTGATAAATAGATACTCTACTTTTACTACTTAATGAAATATAATCCTGATTGCTAGTGGCTGAAAGTACATGCTCTGGAAAGTTGTAAGAGGCCCCATGTGATATGCACTGGCACTCCAGTTCTGAGTGGACATGAATTCACATAACGTAGTATGTTGTTCCAAATATGAGGGACAAGAGATGCTGATGTTATTTACAGAATAGCTTATTCCATTTGTGAAATCAGTGCCTCTAAAAGGACGAGTGGCATTCTGAACAAGCAGGTCAATGCAGAATCCCAGCTCTGTGCATGTGAATGCAATCTTTTCTGAGAGATGTAGTACAGATGAGCACAATGCATTTTGATTTGTCAGTCCTGTGCTAGGATAGACCATTTGTAACTATTTTGGGTCCATAATCTCATTTCCTACAGCTGAGAAGTAATAGAGAAATTACACTTTTTAAAAATTTCTTGCATTTGTGTTAAAAAAAAAAAAAAAAAGAAAAAAGTTACCCTGGTGGAGGGGCAGACCAAATCATACATGTGAATAAAAACTTGTAAAGTAATTGATCCATTTATTTTACAATTTTAAGCCTACAGTATGTCAGTATACTAGATATTTTGAACTTCGTGAAAAGCTACATAGTAAAGGCATGTATCTATACTTAGCAAGCTCGTGTGAGGGCTTCAGAACTGTTTGTAGTAACTCAATAAAACTGTCTGTTCAACTCGTAGCTTTTCCTGGAGGAGGAAGTAAATTTTTTAAAGAGTATTTGAATGACTGTTTTCATAGGTGAAGGTGAGACTTTTTTGCCTTCTAGGAGAAGAGAAAGGTGTACTTTATGAAATGCAGCAGGTTATCTACAACTAACGAGAGAGGACTGTTAGGGCAGAGCACTGTTTAAAGGGAATCACTTAAACTGTTGTTTTAACTATTATAGTCTACATAAATATGTAACTGTATGAAGACACTTTCTTAAGCAAATATATATTGAAGTACATCATGATTGCATGTTACAGATGGACTCTGCTGATGTACTTACTCTCAGTCAGGGTAAATATCTCTACTACAATTGGAGAAACAGGGTAAAGTACAGAATCATAGAATAATTTAGGTTGGAAGGGACCTCCAAGGTCATCTAGTGCAATCCTGTGCTCAAAGCAGGTCTAATTAGATCAGGTTGGTCCTAGTAGCCTGTGTTGGCTTCTGAATGCTTAACAGTACAAGACACAGATGATTTTAAAAATGGAAAAAATACCTACACTGCAGTTGCTAAAGATTGCATACATAAATATATTCTTAAGATTGAGTACAATTTTTATGAGGTCTGCCTTATTCCCAAAGCAGCTTAACTTAAGTTTAAATAAATAAATATAGAGATGCATAGGGGGTTTTGGTATGTTGGGGTTTGTTTTGTTTTGTTTTGTTTTGTTTTAAATGTAGCTTTAAAAAAAAAAAGTATGGTGATTAGTGTTTATTTGTAATTTGACTATCCTGAATTACTCATGTCTTATTGACTTCCAAAACTGTATTCACTTCCACCAAAAAAAAGCTGCTCCCAATTGGGAGAGCATTTTTCTTTGTTACATGTTGTCTGTGGCCTGCTTATTCATGTTAAATAAGTAATTGGTATTTTGGAGTTGGAAGATGATTGCTAAAGTCTCTATCTGTGCAGTATTAATAGAAGAGGAAAAATTCTGAAATAGTTTCAATGAATCTTATAACTTACTGATTTTAGTCTTAAAAGTGCAATGATTTGGTTAGAGAGCCTGTATTACAGTAATTGGATTAGAGCTTGCTTAGTTAAAATGGCATCCAATGTTATAGGCAGTTTCAAGCTAATCTGTGCAATGGAGAATTACAGACAGCTTCTTTGAGCTGTTTGCTTTTTCACCCAACATTAAATATTTATAGGCTGCTGTGTCAAAAGAGTAAGGCAAGGTTACTGGAGGCATCATGCAGGATTATTTTCTAGCTAAATTTTGATTCCACTTACTTATTTCGTCCTTTACTGGAATTCATATTTAGAATTGTTCTTTCTGTACCACAAAATAGACTCAGAACATCTGACTTTACTGCCCATCTATCTAAAAATCCTGACTGAGCTCTTTTGTGGTAATTTTGTGGGTAGAAGTTTATCTCCCTGCAGTTTTTCTAGTATGATTTTTTAGTCCCCAGTGGAATTAGCGTGTCCAAATGCAAATAACAGAGACTTCTTTTACTCAATATGAATAACAGAAAGTGAAATAGAGGTACGCCTCTGGGAGCTTATTCCCCATCTGAAGTTAGAGGAGTTCCTTTTCAGAGAAGGCAAAAGTCTGTTTAGAGAATTCAAAGTTATTTTTTGCAGTCATCCCTTTCCCTTTTTTTTTCTCCCTGTCTTCCTAAGGGTGGGTTCCTCCATCCCGTGTAATCCCTCAAGTTACAGAAACTAATTCAAAGAACTCTGGAATAACTATCATTGTTTTGTACTGTCCTTATCTATTCCATTTTACCTTCTGTCTGAACTCATTTGTAATTCCTATAAGGTTTTCCATCCTCTATCAGAGGAACAGTTTATTTACAAGATTTATTAGAGAAATGCCAGTTGGTATTTCTTGGTTAAAGTCTCTGGGTCTTAACTTGTTTCGTGCTAAATGCTTTTTGTCTTCATCAAAGAGAATAATATGTTGAGTTTCTAGTTGCCTTTGGTTTTTGTCTTTACTCTGTTGCACCCTGATATCTTTTGGTCTTGACATCCATAGTGTCCTTTTCCATATAGAAGTAAAAATAATCTAGAAGACACAGCCAAGGAAATAAATTGGATCAATGAAACTCCTGGGTTTAGGGTTGCTTCTTTTTGTGACTTCCTGCAATTAAATATGGAAGAAAGCAAAAGCTACTTCCAGGGTAAATAATTGCTGAGAGCACCTTCTCTGAGAAGTCTTGAAGCAATGCATCAGAGCTTGCTGCTTTGCAAGAATGTACTAATGCCGGAAAAGCAAAAGAAATTAACCTGCGGCACAGTAAAATTGTCCTTGAGTCACCTGGGTAGTAAAAGCTATTATACAAAGCTTCTTAGAAAAGAAAAGTTAAAAGTTCTGTGATGAAGAATACCTGCTAATTGACTAAGGTAGGATTAGTAACTCGTCTTTTGTTTTTCACAGGACAAATCCATTTGGTAATAGTTTTAGAATAGCTTAAATGTTTACTCAGGTAGGTGATAAAGTGTGTTCATTGTTTCATTTCTATAACTTACGCCAGTTGCTAGCGCCAGAGATTTGACAGGAAAAGAACAGAAACAGAGTAAGGAGGAGACACTGGGTAGGATTCTTGAGAACTAAGGAAGAAAAATGACAGAAATATGGAAACATAAGCAGTGTGGAGAAACGGAGGGGACACCTCAGTGAGAAAAGGCATAGGTGGTGAATGTGGGTGAGGCATTCCTATGATAGAAGCATGAAAGCAAAGAGCAACCAAAGGCTTTGACTAGAGAAGAGATATTCTGGGATGTACAGTACGATGGAGGATTTGAAAAAAAGGATGGTTAAATAAAATGTAGTAAAAATTAGCCCAGTCACTTCAGATAATCTAGCATCCCTTGAAAAATGTTTTGAAATTGGAGAATGAAGGTAAACAAATGGTTGGAAATGGTCTGCTCAGTAGTAAAGTCAGTGCCTCGAGAGAAGAGAATAGATTCTCAGCAGCATGTGGTTCTGACTGAAGCCAGTCATCTTTCCATTCACTGCCTGGCCAAAAGGTTGCCAAGATATTTTGCCAATTTTCCTTGATATGTAAGACAACCTGTGGTATGATGCCTTCCTTTCTCTCTGTAAATACTGATATATAATAGATTTACTGACACAGAAATTACCTGTATTACCTGGTCTTTGCAGATTTACAGAGTATTTAGATTAAACACTTATAAGGCCGTTATTACCAAAGAATAAAAACCTAATTAAATCCTTAGGTTACCTCTGTGCTGATGATGTTTTCTGATACAGGAGATTTATACACTGAAGAGTGGGCTACTTTGCTGCACATTATGTTCAGATTTGGCAGTGGTTTATCTCCACTATTTAAATCTGATTGTAGTCAATTGGTTTGGGTCATAAGTTACCAGAGAATACATTTCTTTGAATTGAATGGGTTTTGGATAGGAACTAAGAAAGGCATGGTGAGGCAATGTATAAGAATAGCGCTTCAGAATGTTCTGCAAATATTAAAGGCCCATAAAGTTCAGGATGACCTAAAGAGAGGGTTTCATGACTGGGATTTTCAGTTTACATTCTCTTTGCCTCCCTTACTAGTCACGGTCCTCTTAATTAGTCTTACTCAGGTTTGATCATCTTTGGATCACTAGTGACCCATGTGAAACTGGCCACGATAAAATAACTTGGTTTTGCTTCTACCACTGGCTCATACATGTTCAAGAATGAGTCCAGAATTTTGTAGTTAAATTTTTGTAACAGTTTACACTAAGGTCATTAAAAAGTCAGTAATTTACTTCAGGTGGAATTCTGTTCCATGAATACTCAGTCTTGGTTCTCACCCTTTAATACTCTCATCCATTGCAATTTGAGCAGTTTAGTATTGGATGTCCATTCTTGCAAAATGTTTTATTGTCACCTATGAAAGTTTTCTAAAGAAACATAAAAATCACTTTTCAGTTCTTGCGGCCAATTTCGTATATGAGTTCTTCTGTGAATCCTGTGATAATGTTGGGCGTCCAGTGCTGAAGAACGTGACTTCTGAGCAATGCTTAACTGCATACAGAAACAAGTTATTTTGAAATGGACCTCCTGTGTTTCACAGGCTGATTACTCCCGTTTTTTGTATCATCTTGCAGTATTTCCTCTGAAGAACGTATACAGATGAAAGTGTTTTTAATTTTCTGAATACTTAAGCATTATCATTAAAGGTACTACCTGCAGAGTTGATTGAGATACTTAAAATACACTGAACAAACATCTCAAAGACTCTTTATAGGCAACTGTCAACTACGTTGTCAGTGAAGAAAA
Source organism: Haliaeetus albicilla (assembly GCF_947461875.1). NCBI lineage: Eukaryota > Metazoa > Chordata > Aves > Accipitriformes > Accipitridae > Haliaeetus > Haliaeetus albicilla. Next base: position 55,053,079 of record NC_091484.1, on the reverse strand, counting down.
TATTAAACAAAAAATTAAAACATCTTTCCAGAAGAGAGCGTCTGTTTGTAGCAAGAAAATGCTGTGGGGCATGGGTGGTAGAATACATGCAAACTAACAACCTGAAGTCAGAGTGTGACAGAAACCTATTTCAGATTCCATAGAATATTGAGTGAACTGATGAATAGCTTTGTTGGCATTATCCTGACAAAAGATGTGTTGCTGCTAACTGTGTGTATATATATGAATTTTTTGAAGTATTTCCTTTTAAACTGGACCCCAGTGGTTCAGACAGATGAGTTGTGTAAAACCTAATTACTTCTATTGACCATAAAAGAATTGAAGCATATGGAATGGATAGCTTAATAATAGAAGGAACTGGATTTTGAAATAAAGTTGGTCAGGTCTTAGGAACAGAACATAGCTGCTTGGAGGACAATATGAGTGCCCATAAAATGTTGACTACTTGTAATGTTATTGATTCTGACAGTAGAAGAATAGCATTAAGTCTTACACTGTTGGAGTCTAATGTGTGAGCTCATAGGATTTAAGTGTTTTTAACTGATTTTTAGCAGGGTTTGGATGAACCCCTTAGCACAGAAGGCGGATCCATTTAACTTGTGTTCATTTGGCCATCTTTCTTTGCTTATCTTCAGTAAATCCCTTAACAAAAATAATTGGTCTTAACAGCCAAAAAACTATCTAGATACAGGATTGAAGGAGATACTTTAGAAGGATTATTTATGTTGCTAACAGATACTGGACACTTAAACTGATGGAGCACTATATGGTTTTTGATAAGTTTTAAAAAATAATTTTCTTTTTTTTTTTTTTTTATACTTTAGATTGGTATTCAGAAAGGAGAAGCAATACACTCATTTAAAAAAGAAAATCTCATATCTGGCCAAATTACCATAAAAAATTAGAGAATTATTTTCAGTAATCACTTTCCTTAGGGAATTCATATTTTCTCACTCTAGCCTAAGCATCAATCTACAAGTTCTTTGCCTTTTACTATGATTATCTACTAGGTTTGAGCTTATCCCAGGATCTAAACATTCATTTATCATCTTTCTTATAAAAGGGGCTGTTTATATAATTCAAAAGCATTACAAGGAAAAACAATATAAGAAGTCACACTACTTTTCCGTGTTTTTTGCATGTTGAGAAGTGTCTGTATTTCATGCACTGTATAAAGAACTTCAAGAGTCGTTAGATCTAATTAAATATGTAAATTTATAGGAATACTTCTGAGCTTCTGTAGGAATACTTCTAATCTTTCTTTGTGAAGTCTTCTGAATTGGAACAAACCATGAAAAATTGTAGGAGGATATGGCCATACATTTGTTATTTGTATTATGAAAATAAGTAAGAATGTGGTTTTCCCTGATTTTATTCCTTCTGGAGGACTTTGTCCGCGACCAAGGACATAGATTACAAACGATATGTGAAATGAATGTGTGTGTGTATATGCATATATATATATACACAAATATACATATAAGTAAAATTTGTGTGTGTATGCATGTATATAAGTATATATAATATGAATAAAATGTATATTTATATAAAAATTAAATGTCATTAAGTACTAATTGTGTATTCCATGGCAGAAACACTTTTGTCACCCTGTAGGTTTACAACATAATTTTGATTTCTGTTTCAGTTTGTGGCTTATTTTTAAGGTGGACTTCTTTAATTTTTAAGATCATATGCACTGTATGAGTTTTAGCTTCCACATTTATATTTTAAGTTAGTTTTGTGTACTCTGTACATAAAATAATACCCCTTTTTTAGGTTAATTACATTGTGGAGCTACATATTGGATTCAAAATATGTAGAATTGATGATTTTGGGGTTATAAAAACTGCAGAGCTCCAGTAGGTCTGAGTGGCAGATTTCTTTTAAAATAAATACAAAACAAAACACAGTCGACAGTTCCAAATTTTACTGATGTCTACTGATGCAAACCTGACTATGTTCCTTTGAAAATAAGCCTGACAGAATCTAGTGTAAAATGGAGACTGACTTAATGTAAGGCCGGCTAAAGTTAAGTGAATTTTGAAGAAGCCCTATTATGTACATTTCATTTTTGCTAAAGTAGTTTTAACTCAAAATTACACTTTTCAAGTTCAAAAGGGTACTTGCTTATTCCCCAATAGTGCATCTTATGTAGATAATTTAAATATTTTGCATATTTTCCTACTAACATCTTGATTTTCAAACCTGATACATTGTATGTAGTTCATCAGGATACTCTATATTTAATTCAGGCATCTTCCATGGCATGTTTATGCTCACTTTGTTAAGGCTTTGTTCCTTTAATTGCTCTAATTCGTTAGATCACAAGTTTTGAGTCTTTGTCCTTGTTCTTCCTGATCACTTTTACCTTTCCTTGGTTTCCATGGAAGCTGAAGGAGATGATGAGTATTTGCTTTAAAATTCTAGTCAATGTCAAAAGTCCTGCATGTATGAAAATGGCATTCTGTATATGATGATGTTCTTAAGCCAGCAAAATTCCTAATTAGGTAAAATTAATCTATCAGAGAAAAGCCCTTTTCTCGGTACTCCTTATTTCTTTAAAAAAAAAAAAAAGTTACATTTCCAAAATATTATTTTGTACCTGTACGTTATATTTTCATTAGAAGACTTTGTCATGTAATTATAATGTTTCCATGATCATAGTTGAAGAGCAAAGTAACTTTCTTTTTTAAAGCTGAGATTTCAAGGAAGTGAAGGTGGCCTTCACTATATGTATTCTAATCAAATTCATGGATACCTTAATATTTTCAAATATTATCTACATTCCCAGAAACAGATGGAAAATGTCTTGTTTAATATTTTTAGAGTGCCATCATTGTAAATATTTTAATATTTTATTTTAGCCAGAAAGTGAAATTTCCACCACAGTAGAAGATTACAGTTCTGAGGTAAGGCTGAAGTAATGCTTTTCCTAACTTTTCTTTCAACTTTATTTTACATGTTTACTGCAATGCTGTGCATTGTTTTTCAAAAAGAGAAGGAAAGAAAGAATAGATGTGATATTATAGACAAAGCTGTTGCATGTCATTACTGGTATGAGTCATGTACCATTAAAGCAGGCATTATGTCAACTACATAATGGGATGGCTACTATAATCAATAATGTAGTAGATACATGAACTGTTGTAACAATGTCATCGTTACGGTTGTATTAATGCTTCATGTTGCCATTGGAGTTGCGGCTCTGCATAATTTCTACTAATTTTCTGTGGGAAACTATTTAATAAGTTGATTACATTTTAATGAGTTCCAAAGCAGCTGTTGCTCAGCGACTGGCTAGGCATCAGTCTGCTGGTGGGAGGTGGTGAGTGATTGCCTTTGCATCGCTTGTTGTTTGGGGGGGTTGTTTTGTTTTCTTTCACTTATTAAGCTGTCTTTATCTCAACCCATGAATTTTTTTTGCTTTTGCCCTGCCGATTCTCTCCTCCATCCCGCTGGTGGGGGAGTGAGTGACTGACTGTGGAGGGGGGGGCTTAGCTGCTGGCCAAGGTCAACCCACCACACGTTGGCAGCTACTACTCATCTCTGTCACATCGAAGGGTAGTAGCATACATGGAACTTTGGTCTTGCCAAATGAAACGGTTTGTTAATGTTTGTAAGGAGTAAACTACCTCATGCATAAGTGTGGGTCAGGAACATGCTTGCAAGAAATAGCCATGGAATATCTACAGTAAATATTGTTTCTAGTTTAAAAACCTAATTTTTCATGTCTCAAACAATCACTTTCTGTAGTGACAATCTGGGTTTTGTTTCGCAGATCTCTGTGCTAAACGCTTCTGCAAAACACACCCCAGAATCTTAAACTTGGCAATGAGTGAGAGGGGATGAAGTAATCAAATGAGTCTCCATTGCTGAAGTAAATTTGGTTTAGAATACTTTGCTCCTCTATTGATTTAGCCTTTTGTAAGAGAAGGTGACTATGCCTTAGAATAACTATTTGTTCAGCACTACTATTATAGCTGCTTATTGTGAAGCCTAAGGGAATATACACGGCAGACAATGTGTCCCTGACCTGTTGCATCGCATGGTGCAAAAGTAAAATCGTTAACACAGTGGGCAGTCTAGACATACCCTGAAAACTGAAAAGACTTTTGTTTCCCAACTTAAATGCTCTGTCTTCACTTGCTTCTTCTCCCAGCCTATTCTCTTGACCAACTCTGTTTTCTGTCCCTTAGTTTTTTGTAAATTCTTCCCTTCTCTGTAATAGCTTCCGTCAATCTTTTCACCTTCCCTCGCCCATCCCTTTTTTCCCCCTTGCTTGGTTTCTTAGCTCAGTCTTACAAGCTTTTCAGCCTGTTTCTATTATTCCTTTTCCTTCCTCAGTCATTCCGAAGCTTCTTGCCCAGCCTTTCCAACTTCATCCAAGCATTGTTTCTCCTTCTGTTTTCTTTTAATATTTTTTCTCCCTCTCCCTTGAAAATCTCTTCTCCTTTATTCCCTCTTCTTATGTTGGGGTCCTCCTAATGTTCAGCTCAACTTGTCCTAGATGAAAGCAGTAGTTTTTCTTTCCAACTTCTCTCATCAAATCCTGGTTACAGTTTCCTTCATAGATTTGGTCTCAGGCTTTTTAGGTGAATTCTTTTCCTGTCCCCCTATTCCCCAGTTTGACACCTTTCTCTCCCACTTCTTCCTCTTGTCCTTGTTTATAAACACCCTCACTTTATTCTGGCGTGTTGGGAGAAGGCACTTGGGGAGTACAGGGAAAACGTTCCCTTACATTAATTATTGGCTACTTTCAGATACAGAATATGGAACCATATGGACCCTTGGTCTGGTCAATTATGATTGTTTCTGTGGCATGGGTTTTGTGATGCAAATTTTAAAAAAAGTATCTGAGACTGGTGCTTTTTGAATCGAAGATTCCAGTGCAGCTGTTGGAGTGCTGTAAATGAAAGAAAGAAAAAATATTTTTGTGGAGGGATAGGTGCAAGGGCTTGAAGCAAACGCTACCTGGGGAAGAAAATCAGTTTAAAGATGTAGTGTTTTTCATAGATAAAATGTGGTTTATTTTGTCCAAGGAATTAAAGTAGCAAAGAACAAAAAGAATCTGAGTTTGCTTTATGTATGGTAAGATGATAGGGCAGTATGTGCACACAGTTTGCCATTGAGAGTGTAGCAAATACACTTTGGAACAACTGCTGTGACCTTACTGCACCTTTTTAGAATGTGCATCACCATGGTATGTGATTACTATTAAATGGAACATGCAGTATGTGAAGAATGAACCTGTGAAAACAGTTGACAGTGGCATTGATGTTCATGTATTTTTACAAGTTAGAGCTATTACATATATAATGAAATACGACTAAGAAATTTTGATCACTTCTGAGGCTGTAGGAAGCAGTGTTGGAGACTGATTGCAGAAGCTCAGGAAAACACATCTTTGCACAAGGAGACAGAATACAGAAAAGATCTGGCATAGTGCCTCATGATAATTGTCGATAAGTTCTGATTTTTAGTATTTTGTTGTTAGTATCAGTTGAATTCAAAGCTCATTTTAAAATGAATTTTCACATCTAAACCTTTAACTTCACTCTGCTTCATTCTTCAAAGATTTCTGTAGGTGCCTACAAAGTACATTAGGGACCAATTTTTCATATACTAAAGACAACAGAATTACAGCCAGACTGCCTTCTGAATGTACCTTTTAAAAACCTGCAGATTTCCTCAAAATTGCAGATTTTCTCAAAAGTGCAATGACAGATGCATTTCTAGGCACTTCTTGTATTCATTCTTGCAAAAAGACTTTTTACCTCCCTGAGAGTTATTTTCCAAGACATAAGTAGGCAACACAAAACTTGTGTATAGTAACATGATACTGGATCTGGTGAAGAGCAAACTCAAGTGATGAGAGTTGCTATCTTAATAAGCTCTTTTTAATTCCACTTCATTACAATTGTCTGGTATCTGCAGTGAGGAAACAACATGCTTAGGAATGTATACATTTTAGGAACTGAATTTTCAATATGTTTCATATCAGCTGTAATGTTACTTTCATTATTAAAAGTTCTACTTACATTCATGGCCACCCTGTAAATAAAGCGATCTGAAGCCTTTTCAGTTGAAGAAGATGAGAATAAGTTAAATTTTGTCTGTAACAGCGTAATGATGAAGTTGTATGAAATCTTGAGTTTACCTTTCTTTCAGATACTTGACATCCTTTTTGGAATGCTAAGAAACCATACATTTGTAGAAACATAGGCCTGTTGATCCATCTTTTCCCTCATTGATTAGAAGAACATCTGTATTTTTCTTAGTGTTTTTTTTGTCAGAAATCATGTTGAAATTGAGGCTGTCATGCTTCAAAGTGAAATAGGTCATAAGTCATTTGTTTTGTTGTAGTTGGTAAAATAAGTCAGATGTTTTTAATTCTTCTGCCCCTTCTCTTGAGGAATTGGATAAAATTCAGTGATAAGTATTTCCATCTTTAGGAGACTTAACAGACACATAATTATAAGCCAATACAGTTGTCTAAGCAAAGTTGAAAGAACCAGTGAATGTTTATATAAGAATTCTTGTTTTGAAGGAATTCTACTGTAAATAACAGTCTTTTTTTTCAGTTTGTTCTGTCACCTCTCTAAATACCTACACTATCAAAGGTAGCAGCCAAACTGGAGACTGATAAGTCCTTTGTATGACCAACTTGCCTTTTGTAACAAATTACTCAATTTGAGCAAGAATGACACCTACCTGCATAGTCTTAAATTAAATGATAATGGTGATTAGCTATTTAAGGTTATGGTCTATACTTAGAGCTAAGGGAAGTTAGGCTTTTTCCAACAGTTGGAATTTTTTGGTTTTTTATAACTGTGTAAGGTAAATTTGCCCCCACATATTTTCCATATGTGTCAATTTTGCAGTATAACTGAAAGACTGTTCCACGTGATTTGTTTTTTTCCTCTTATTGACTCTCTTACCCATTTGCAAAGTGTACTTCTGAACAGATGGTTAATATGAAGTCTACAAAGTTGGCGATTTTTTGGAAATGTTAATGAACTTCTACACCTCAACCTTAACCACTACGTAAAGAAATCTTACGTTGGGTGCTATTAGTAATTAGAAAAGTATATTAAGCCATGATATTTTAAAAAGCCATCAATTGTTATCCTTCAGAAGTTTTTAACCTTAGTTATATTATATGATTGTAATTAATTTCATCACAAACTGAAAATGGTTTTTGTTTATGGAGTATTAAAAAAAAAAACAAAACAACTGAAATTCATTTTCCCAAATTGCCCTAGTTGCTAATTTTAGCAAAGTTTCATGTAGTCAGTTGTGACATAACTAGAAAACTGAGGAAAGGCTAAGAACATTGCATAAGACAAGCAGTGTGGGAGGTCCAAGTATTAATTTTTGTGAAGGAATCAGATGTCCAAAATGTAACAGAAAAGGGGGAAAAAAAAAAAAAAAAACATGAGGTAAAATTGTGAATCCATTCCAGATACGTCTGCATGTTTCTACTACCAAATCAAAGCACTTTTTTAGTCAGAAGTCTGCTTGCCTTTCTGTAAAAGGTTATATTCTTTTCATGCATTAAGGTATTTTCCACATTTTTCAGTGATTGAACAGTATGTATTGATTTCTGCTGAGCATGGATTTGCTAATTATAAAGGGAAATCTCTGTGATACTGGCATTAACGTTATAAGCAGTTACACATCATATATTATTACTGCTGTTTTGGAGGTAAAATTTCAGGTCTTCCAAGGTCTAAGGAACATTAAAAGGGATACAGTGATTTCATAAATTTAATCCTGACCTCTGGTGGCTATTGTTGTGAATCAGTGCCTTAATTCAGACGTGGAAGTTGGTTTTTCTTGTGTTTCTCTGGAAGAAGATTTCTTTGTCTTAAGCATATGTGTTTACTGATGCAGTATAAATTATACATTTATTTTTAGCCAATAGACTACAAATTATATTTTCCTTTATATTAGTAAATACTATTTCTGTGAATTATTTTGAAAATACAAGCAAGGAACAAAAATCAGAGAGAACGTCCTTTGAGGGACTTCCATAACTGTCACTTGTTTCATATATTTCGTTCACCAAAACAGTTGCTCCTGTATTGTAAAATTTAATTTTTTCTTACTTTGTGGTTATTTATTTATGCAGTTGTCTTCAAAGCTCTTGTTACTCCCTGCTTCCATTATCTTAAAATGCTCTGTGGTTTGATTATTTCTTTAAATGTTTAATTGTTTGCTGGGGTATGTAACTGAGCACATCATAAGGTATTAAGGCATAAGGACATGTCAGTGTTAAAGGTGAACTGCAAAGCTTTAAAAGAAGAAATTATAAGGATGTACATCAATAGTATTTATGGGCTTGCAGAAGATCTCTATGCAGGTAAACTGCTGGGGCCATGAGACAAAACACAGAAGTCCAGTAGGCCTTGCGTAGACATCTGTTAACGCTGAAGTTGGTATCTGGACTACAGTCTTCATATATTGCAGATGAGTGAGAAATTAATCTTAAACTAAGATATTTTGAAGCTAATAACTCAGCCCCAACTGTCCTGTCTGCTCTGACTCAGCAGAATTTCTGTCATGCGGGAAGTTGCCACGCTGCTCATGAGGCCCCCATCAGCGCAGGACCTGGCTGCTTTTTCCATAGATTACAGGGCAGTTTGTTATCTTGTCATGTTTCAATTTGCACTTTACGAGAAGGCATAAGGCATTTGAAAGGAGGAGGTATCAGATGAGAAACAGTACGGGCTACTGTGTTGTTGTGGTTCACTTCTGTGATGTCTAAGAGCTAGGCTCCTGTGAAATGAGGCAGGATTTCTGAAGCTCCAGACAGTTGTTCTGAATGTGTGTAGCAAAATACCTTTTATAAGTAAAAGGTCTTTTGTAGAAATTTCAGCTGCTAAGGAGTCTGGAACGTCTAATGAGATAAGGCTTTTATGTCTTTCCATAAAGCATCTAAGAGTCTTTGATTGTTGCACACAGAAATGATTCACAGGAAGAGAAGCGTGTCCACTGTGGTAGCTTACAAGAATCATACACTACATCTTTATCAATTAAGCCTAAATAAAATGGAAGTTAAAAGAAGTATTCCATAATAGAGTTTCTATTAAACTGCTAGTGTTATTAATCTGGGACATGTGCCAAAATCTGAATAAAGAAATTGGTGCCAGGCACTGTGTAGGCACTTGTATGTCTGAATGTAGAGCGAACATCTGGCAATACACAAATGATGTGCAGTGTCTCTATGAGTTGCCTGGACTGCTGTTTGCTGCAATTTTCTTTATTCCTCCTAAAATAAGGTGGTAATCTTACTGTGGTATCTTCCTTTTTACTGAGGAAGTCAGGAATTGAAAGGGCACTGTGTCAGCTCTGCAAATTCTTGTCTAATGCAGGTTTATTTGTTCTCTTAATTCAAACTCGATGACTATTGATCCCATTTATAACAGTGTTCTTATTGATTTTTCTCAGGCATGACAGTCCTTTGTAAATAAGCCCTGATATAGACTATGGCAGATGTCTGAGCAGTATACCTTTTTTTTAATGTAGACGTAGTATTTGGGTCTGAAATGCTATGACGCCTTTCCATCTCTAATACCATTATTTTTGTTTTAGGCTCTGATATAATAAACAGCTCTGAGGGGAAACACAGCTGTTCTTGCTTTCTTATTTTAAAAGATTGATCTGCTGTTTTAAGAGCCTGCCTGTCAGTTTTATGGTTACTCACAAGTACCCAGCATGTTCTTTTCATTTGGATTTTTTTTTTTTTTTTTTAAACCTGTAACTGCTACTTTGGCTTGTGCTTGCCTTTTGGAGATTCGTTGTTGCAGGTTTGCACAGTCTGTAGAACCAAAATTCTCATAGAAGCTGAAAGGGGTTGCGGTGTTAGGTGAGTGAAAGAGGATTATTTTTAAATGTCTTATGTTAAATGTAAAATTTCTGCTCTTTTTCAATTTTAAGAAATTCCTTCAAACTGAGGATGAGAGTCTATCATACTGCCTTTAATCGACTATCGAGAGATTGGTGACTTTCAGAAAGAATAAATCTTGGGGTGTATAAATGTCTTTTAGAAGGCAAAACTATGTTTAGTATTATATAGAAATATTAAACATATAATATGAAATGCAGCAGTACTGCATTTTAATAATTTAAAATATAAAGCTTTGCATTGACCTTTAAATCTGAATTCCTTTGTTTTCTTTACATGTTTAAATTCATAATATGGTTTTTGTTTTTAGACAGTAGTATCTCTTTTTGCAGTTTTGGGTGATTTACCTGTTACCTATGGTTACTGTGATGCAACTTACTATATATAAAGCTATTTTGTGTTTCAAATGAAATAAGTTTTTGTAGCATAAAAATTCCTGTAGATCTGCAGGAAACACCACATAAGATTCAAATGAATGGAAAACAGAAATCAAGCCTTATTTCAAATAACAATGTATTTAGAAATTGTCTTTATACAGGTAAATGGTTGCAGTTTTGTGACAAGAACAGCTATACCTGCAGACTTAATCAGGGTACAGTATTGCAAATTGAATCGTAATACTAATGGTGAATACTAAAAACCTCAAACAATTTGTTTTGAACAAAAACTATGTTGCTGACTAATACTTTATTTTGCATGCTGTGCTCTGCATCTGCATTTATATATTAATATAGTGTTATATATATAGTGTTATATATTAATATAGTGTGTCATTAAACTTGAAATGCAAAACAATTTACTACTTCTATTAAGGGTAAGATTATAAAGCAGAACTTGAAGAAATGCTTTATGTCAGTGCTTTTGAGGTGTGAATTATACTAACAAAGGAGGTTACCATGGCAATAAGATCTTCGATGCTGTATTGTATGTTAATGTTCTAAGGTGGCATTTGATACAGAATTTGATATTTGAGTTTACTTACTGTGATAAAGCATAAAAAAATGGCATGTTAAGGAACTTGGATTGATTTAGGAAGAAGAATTTGGAGTTGGAGAGATTTGTTCTGAGCATGAAATGCAGCACTCTCGCACGCAGCTAGAGGTGATGGAGAATGAATTGGCTGGGAAACAACAAGAGATTGAAGAGCTAAACAGAGAGCTAGAAGAAATGAGGGCAGCATATGGTACAGAAGGATTGCAACAGGTATAATTACCTTATGTTGCTTTCTACTTGCTACTTGGTTACATGCAAAAATGCAGAGCGTCACCTGAAAGAGTTCACACTTCATGGCAGCTGTTCAGAATGCAGTCAGTGTGTGATACAGAATTACACATAATTTCTTTCAATCACATACCATGCGCTCTATTTCTTTGAATGGCATTTCCATTGTGTGTCCTTTTTCTCTGTATTTTGTGACTAAAATTCCAGTCGTCTTTGCAGTGACTTTCTTCAAATAAGGAATGGAAAGACAATTTTCTTCAAGAAAAGCCTTAATTCTTCTCTAGTTGTGCAAAGACTGCATTTCTTTAATACCTTCCTGTTCCTCCAAGATCAAAAAACCTTAGGTTTCACTTCCTAAGGAATGATAGAACTGAGTTGATCCTTGAACTAAAAAGGTATTTGTATGTCAGACTTCCCAGTCTGAAATACAAGGCAACTGTGTCAGAATGTTTTAATAAACATCTAATAAATTGGGATTACAGGGAAGTATTTCTTATTCTAGAAATACCATTGAAATTTAAAGTTGGCTTTTAAAGTAAAGAATATTCTTCCAGTTTAAGCAAGTGGTGCAATGCACTGAAGTCAGTGCTTTGTCGTGCTTGATGTCTTATCTTCCTCTTTTAATTTGGATTCAGGTCACATCATTGTGTTTTTCTATTTGTTGCAAAGTAGAATACAAAAATTGTTCCAATATTCAGTCATTCTCACCTTCATTGTTATTGTACGGTTATAATTTTTTCTGCTTTCATTTGTATTTTATCTATGAAAATGGACGTCATGTTTTCCACCATACTAGAGTGATCTTTAGGTGGTTGCCCTGGAGGAGGTGGTTTATCATTCCTTTGTCCATTGATGAATCTCTGTGTTGCATTTTAAGTCAAACTTAGCTTCTAATTACTATGTTTTGTATCTGTTGTGCTAAACATAATAGTCATAATTACAGCATAATAAAGAACATAAGCATAATTTTAGTTTCTCACAATTGTGACTACTGTTAGTTTTTCCTGAAAGTGAAAATGTTTGCATTTTAAAAATGGCTATGATTACTATTTTTAAAATAAATTAAAAATATATTAAAACAAAACAGGCTGTGGTACAATAATATTTTAATAATTGCAGCATATGTTCGTGTGATAGTGGTACAGTGTGTAATATCTCAGTTGAGAAATACATATGGTTTATTTTTCAGAAGAAACAAAAGAATTGTAAAAGGGGAGTGCGGCAGATATGTTGTGTGCTTTAGTTCTGCCTGTTTGTTAAAGAAGAAGATTGAATTTAAAAAGTTGAAAACTACCATATAACAGATAAATTTACTTCTTTGATTTTATTGAACAGATGCAAAAGGAAAGATATGACACACTTAAGTGTCTGATCTGTTCCTAATTTTCTCTATTATAACAAACATCTAGTATTTCCACTAGGTCTGTGCTTTTAAAGTAGGAGTTCACTGCAGTGTTCTGAAAAGAACCTTAAAAGAATTTCCTCAAATACTTTGCATAGTTTGGCTTGTTTAAGGGACTTCTGTTTTTTATGTCCCACTGAATAATGTCCCTATCTTCTAAATCAGTAAAATTTTTCTGGAAGCATTATAATTTTAACTTCAAGACTCAGCATATAACCTGGAGAAGCTTCTTTTGGGGAGCACTGTAAACGAAACAGTTACAGAGGGTGACTGATGGTTTAAGAAGTGTGCAATATGTAGAGGTGAAGCTTCCACTAGCCTTAAATGAGTTCAAATTGACAAAGTGACTTTAAAGTGAGTAACGCATCCATTTATATAATTGCACATGAAAATAGTCCCATATTGTAGACTTTCTGACTGCCTGAGTGTAATCCTACAAAAAAATGAAACACTTGCAAAGGATTTTTTCTTTACATTTATCATTTCTTCATCATTACAAATTACAAAATATTCATCTGTAAAATACACTGTATCAGTTTTGCAGCTTAAGCTGATTTTCTAATGTAGTTATGAATAATTTCTCTGGGTTCACAATGTAGGATACTGCATGCTATCTATTATATGCTGTTAGTACAATGAATGCAATTTATTGCACTTTCAGTGAGAGATGATATAACTTGCATTTATTGTGGAAAAAGTGTTGTAGACATGAGTAGTTGTACAAAATTGCTGAAACACTCTAAGTAGATACTCTGGCTTCCTTTATGATGGTTTGTTTATGTGGCCATGCTTTTTAGTTTAAAAGCAAGTTATATATTTAACTAATTAACATTCTTAAAGGTTCAGATTTTGTTCATTGATAAATACATTTTATGGAGACGTCATATATTGTTAAATGAAGGGGGGGACGACTGTGTCTGAACTATTTACAAATAGAGTTAGCGAAAACATAAATGCTCCAGTAGGTCTGTGTGATATCTTTTAATTGGAGAAGTTAGGGATGATGTATTCCTACTTAACTAGAATAAGCTAGTATTTTTTTTTGTCTGTGGCTTTGACGTGCACTAATAGTTTAAATTTTTTCTTTTGTAGCTGCAAGAATTTGAAGCTGCTATCAAAAAAAGAGATGACATTATCACTCAACTCACTACTAACCTACAGCAGGCACGGAAGGAAAAGGATGAAACTATGAGGGAGTTCTTAGAGCTTACTGAACAAAGTCAAAAACTGCAAATTCAGTTTCAGCATGTAAGTTACAGTGCTACCAATATTTATTTGGGTTTGAAAATTGGTGTCACTTTGGAGGGTCCATAAATGGCTACTTCCTGCAGAAACACAAAAATTTTTGTGCATTTTTGAAGAATTGGTCTCAGTATAGATCAGCAGTCACTTTACCCATCCTACAGTTGTCATTATAGTACCTGGTTTATTGCACTAATTCACTATAAAATAATAAAGATTAGTCCATTTTCTTTCCTAGTATGTGGTAATAGCTTCTAATAAATACTGGATGATGGCAGTTATCTTAGGGAAGAACACTTGTGTAATTAGTTATCAGAGCTTTGGGCAGAAATCCAACCTGTTCTCTTTGAAATCAAAACAGCCAGCCATCAGCTTTGGTGGGCCGCCATTTCATGCTCCAGTCCTTCCTGTATTTTTGGGTAAAACCTGCCTCTTGTGGTGTTATTAGAAAGTAGTTTAAATAACAAAGATAAGCTTCAGAGAAGCATTTGTTCTAAAAAGCACTGGTGATTGAGGTGCCATGGATGCTCTGTTAATCTGCATGACTACAGTTTAGTGTTGCAATTGAATATTGTATTTTGTGCTGTTTAAGCACTTAATACAGTTTTTTTGAGCTTCAAGGGGATTATATTCTGAAGCCTGAGTTTTTAGTATTAAAAATTTTATTTTCGGGACAGTAATTGCAACTAGCTCATTTTACAACTTAGAAATGTTTCTGAGACAGTGTTGTCTTGTGCTAGCTCACCATAAAACTATATTAAATTATTTTATTGGTTGGCTATCGCAAAAGAATAAGGATATTTCAGTTCCTCCTAAAAGAACTTATAAAATTTTCCGATAGTCTTTGGGCTTGTGATGTGGAAGAAAAAAGTAAAGATAACTGTATGTAGTGCAAGCTGTTTCTGAAAAACTTGATATATTTTAGGTTTTATCTTTTTTAACATTCAAGTTGCAGGCAAGTGAAGCCCTAAGGAACACCAGCCATAGTTGCACAGCTGCTGATTTATTGCAAGCAAAGCAACAGATACTTTCACATCAGCAACAGCTAGAAGAGCAAGAAAGTCTGCTGAAGAATTATCAAAAAAAGAATGAAGAATTTGAAGTGCAGATTACATGTCTTCAAGACAAAATCACAATGTATGAAATGGTATGTTCCTTACTAAGAAAGATCTCTTTTCTAATCTCTTTTTTTCTTTCCAGGATTTTGTAGTTCCTTTGAAATATAAATGCCAAAGCACAGATTATGTGTGCTGCATATAATGCATACGAAGATTTTAAGTTTTTAAGACTGCTTCTCTTAACTAACACATAATATGTGTATAATTTCAAGCTGAAATTTTTATGTCAGTATTAAGTATCATGTTTTAAAAAATTGCAGAAATATTTACAACAAGTGATGAAATTATACTGTATATTAGAATGCCTTCATTAGATGACATTATTTTGTTAGGAAAAACAATGAAAAATAACCTGTTTGAACAATCTGTTCTGTCTTAAAGAAAGAATGAACTCTTTTCTTCATGTACTTTTTTAAATTATCCTTCATGGAAAACATCTTAAAAATACCTAAAAAAATTAAATGTCATCTAAAATGACAACAGACAAAGCTTTCAGTAGATTGTACCAAATATTTTTATTGAAGTATCAGAGCACAACTGGAAAAAATGGAAGTTTTGGGGGTTTTTTTGCCTTTTTTCTTTTTTTGGGGGGGCAGGGGGTGGGGATTGTCACTTATTCCAAAGGTACAGAAAACCTCCAAATGATGTAAAAAAATAATTTATATTTACTTTTTATAAATGATCACTAGCCTTGTAAAGAAAGGCATTGTGTTTAAATAGCTAAGTCTGTAAATGTTCTTATATGTTCAGATAATGAACTAAAAATGAGAACATGGTTTTGCTCATTTATTTTTTTTTAAAGGAAAAACACAAGAATGAGGGAGAAGATTTGAGTAAACAAGAAAAAGAAGCATTAGTTGAAGAACTGGAAGCAAAACTTGGAGAAGAAGAAAAAAAATCATTTCAGCTTACGGAAAAATTATCAGATGTCAGTAAATTACTTGAAGAATTGAAAGAACAGATTTCACTAAAGAACCAGGAGATAAGTAATATGAGAGTTGAACTTACAACCTACAAACAGAAAGAAAGACAATGTTCTGATGAAATAAAACAATTAATGGGAACTGTGGAAGAATTGCAGAAACGATGTTATAAAGACAGCCAGTCTGAAGCTGACATTGTGCAAAGAATGGAATTAGAAACACAAAGGAGACTGGCACAGCTTCAGGCTGAATTAGATGAAATGCATGGCCAGCAGATTGTACAAATGAAGCAAGAATTAATTAAGCAACATGCAATGGAAATAGAACAGCGTCTTTTGCAACAAAAAGTAGAATTGGAGAAAACTTCAAGTCTATGTTTGAATGAGAATATTAATAAAGATCAAATGCATTTAATGAATATTAAAATTAATGAATTGAATGTGAAATTGCAAGATGCTGACAACGAAAGGAAAAAAATAAAGCAAGAATTGTCACAACAGATGGAAGTTATTTCAGCAGAGAAGTCTCTTCAACAAACTAAAATTGAAGATCTTTTCCAAGAACTGAATTTTTCAAGAGAGCAGGTTCAAAGAGCCAAACAAACTATAGTGGATATGGAATGTAGATTAAATGAAGCTGAAAAATACCAGTTTGTGATTGAAGATTTAAAAACTCAGCTGGCTTCTGCCTCTGAATTTAGGAAGGAATTGGAATTAAAACATGATGCAGAAGTCACAAATTACAAAATAAAACTTGAAATGCTAGAAAGGGAGAAGGATGCAGTTTTGGACAGGATGGCAGAATCTCAAGAAGCAGAATTAGAGAGACTGAGAACAAAGCTTCTGTTTAGTCATGAAGAGGAACTTTCCAGACTTAAAGACGACTTACAAAAAGAGCACACAGTGAACATGGAAAGCCTTAAAGATAACTTGAATATGTACCATAAACAGCAGTTAGATGAGGTACAAAATGAAATGAGTCAAAAGATAGAAGCCATGCAATATGAAAAGGATAACTTAATCACAAAGCAAAATCAGTTGATATTAGAGATTTCAAACCTAAAAGATTTACAGCAGTCTATTGTAAATTCTAAATCTGAAGAAATGACACTTCAAATCCATGAGCTGCAGAATGAGATTGAAGTGCTTAGGCAAGAGGAAAAAGAAAAAGGTACCCTTGAACAAGAAATGCAAGAGCTGCAGCTTAAAACTGAGTTGATGCAGGAACAAATGAGAGAGAGGGAAGATAGCCTTCAAAAAAAATGTTCAGAACTTGAAACACAAAATAACCTTCTCAAGGGGGAAAACAAAACTCTGGAAGAGAAATTAAAAAGTATGTTGGTAAACTCTGAAGAAAATGTCATTTTTAACAACAGTAGTAGCTCTAAGTCAGAAATTTTGGACTTGGAAAAAAGAATAGAAAAGCTGATTACTGAAAATGAGCAACTTAAAAATCAAAACAGTCAACTCCAAGAGGATACTGAAAGGCAGAAGAGTGCCTTTTCATTTACTGAGAAAAAACTTGAAGCTAATTATAAAGAGCTGCAGAAAGAATGTGCAAGTCTTCTGAAGGCAAAAACTGAGATAGAAGAGAACAAGAATAAGCAGGAAGCTGAATATAAAAGCAAACTCAAAGCTTTGAATGAAAAACTTCACCATTTACAAAGCAGTAGACCTGTTTTATTTAAAACTAAAACTTCTGGTTTTGAAGGGAGTAAAGAAATCAAGGTGTTCAAGGCAGATGCATTTGAGGTTGGAGAAGTTGTTGAGAAAGGTGCGACAGAACTTATGGAAAAGCTTGAAGTTACCCAGCGTGAGAAACTGGAATTATCCTTGAGACTTTCCAATCTCTCTGAACAGTTGAAGTCAAAGCATAGTGAAATTTGTCATTTAAATGAAAAAGTTAAATCCTTGAAAGATGAGAAAGAACAAGTTCTAGCAAAATGTAAAGAACTAGAAGTCATAATTAGTCATACTCAGAGAGGAAATAGTAGTAGTGATGACCCTAAGACAAAATGTTCTAAAGCTCCAAAGAATGCTGCTCCAGCATCTGAAAATAGAAATAAAACCCCTGGTCCAAGGAATAAAGTTGATGAAGGAGTAAATGTAAGAGGAAATCTAGTTTCTGGTAAAGATATCAATCATGAGGTTACAAAAAGAAAGGAGGTTCAGCAAATGTTGAAACAGGAACAGCAGTCTTGTGTAGAACATTTGCATGGGGTTACAGACAGGCTGACAGATGAAACATCGTTAATAGCCATTACACAGAGTGAAAATAATATTCTTCAGCAGCAAGTGGATGCCTTAAAATCAGAACGGGTATGTTACATGAAGCAGTGTAGAAAATAATTTACCTATGAAAATTTGTAGGAGCTTGCACTTGGAAATTTGCATCATATTTTTGCTATTAGATGCTTTGAAGTACAGGTGAATGGTTGTGTGTGTGTGGCAGCGTGGCCAATGGTTGAAAGTGGTTACATGAATGACCAGAATGATAGCCATAGTCAATGTGTATGAAGATGCTATTTTTTAGTGAAAGAAATGCTCTTCCCTTACATTTCATTAAATCAGCAACAACAAAAGATAAGGAGAAGATGTCTAGAGCACTTCATACTTGGATATAGCATTTAACTTACTTAATTGAGGTGAAAACTTATTCAGGACAAAATTTTTTAATCTGATTAGCTTTTCAGTTCTCTAAGTACTCATTCAAACAATATGAAGAGATAATGAAACTCTTCTTCAGTAATCTTTTATCAAACTTGTAAAAAACTAATCTTTCATTATCAAAATTATTCTTTCTATGTGGTTACCACTTCTTAAGAAATGTCTGGATGTGAGCGTGAGAAATGTGTGAAGATACAGAAGTTATGCATATCGTGTGATTAACCAATCTCTATGTTTTGCTGAAGAAATTTTGCTTGTATTTTTTGGTATTGTAAATGAATTGCAGGTGGTATGGGAAGGATTGTTATTTGCGAATAGAAATAGCCAAGTACTGAATTACCAGTATTTAATTAGGTGCTGGCATCATAAATCTGGCTTTAAATTTATATATAGTGATGAAGTTGAATAGCATGCTGCAAGAAGTATGCAACTAAGTTTTTCTGTAGAAATAGATGTTAGCCAGTCTTGTACTAATTTTTTAGATTGATTTTTTTTCATGTTCTGAAAATCCACCTAACGGTGAACTAATACCACTGCTGCCTAATTTTATGTTGTGTTGTAGTTTGTTCATTTCCTAAGAAATAAATTCACAAGCAAAGCCACATTGGAAACAGTTGTGAGATTATAGAAAAGAGCTACAGCTGTAAAATGTATTTTATTTTTTTATGAGGATGTGGTAAGGGTCTTGCAATTTCCTGCCATAGAACTAAAAAATCATTGTGGTCCAGAGGTGTCTAAAAACCTTTTCAAACTTGAACTCTAAATAGTGCATTATTGGCATATCCTAAACATGTTTTTGCTTTAGCAATAACATCCCCAAAAGTGCAGACTAGAACTACAAGCCTTGGAAATCAGTATTTTTAAGGTCTGCTAATACTAAAGTCTTTTTTCCTGTATTTGGAGTGAACTTTCTTAACCTACTCTGTTGGTAGTGATATTGCTTTCACTTCATCGGGATAAAATTTGTTGGGTTTTTATTGCTGCAAAATAGGAATTGAAGCATATTGAGTTTTGTTGATTTTAGTTTGATTTTTATTTTAAGTTGAAGAAGCGTCATGCTATTTTTTTACAGTTCAGTTTTCCAAACTACGTATGTTTAAATTTACCTAATGCATACCATATCTGCAGCATTCCATTCAACATACTATTAATTTCAAAAATTCACAAAGACGGGACCTTTTTGTTTTCTTGTTTCTCACTCTTTGTAAAATGTGTCTTTTTATTCAAAGACTGATTTACAGCTACAGATGGAAGCACAGCGCATTTGCCTATCCCTGGTTTATTCAGCTCATGTAGACCAGGTTCGTGAGTACTTGAAAGCAGAAAAAGAGAGTGCACTTTGCAGTCTTAAAGAGGAGCTTGTACGTAGTCATCTACAAGACATGAATAATCTTAAAAAAATGCATCAGCTGGAGCTCCAGACCTTGAAAATTCGAAAAGCAGGTAACTTGACCAAAATTACGGGAGTGAAGCTCTTGATATGAAAAACAGTGACTTCAAAAGAAAACAAGCACAAGAGTTTGTGCATGTAGCTGTCCAATAAATTGGTTTTATAGAACATTTTGAAGTGTTTTTGTACCAAATTGTTTACCCATTACAAGTAGTCTATTACTCATGGCACTTAAAAAAAAAAAAAAGGTAATAGTAGTGTAAAAAAAAAAAAAAAAAGGAGGAATAGGAAGTGTTACAACTCATGTTTTGCTATGTTGTATTAGGTCAATTGTAAAGAACTATATAATAGATTCACCTATAAGGTTGTATTCTGTACTGAAATAATAAGCAAATGCATCAGCAAAATATTTTTGGGCTTGTTTCATTGAACACTCTTTGAATTGTTGCATTGACTTCCTGCCCACATTAGGTAAGCTTCTTTGCTACTACTTTTTGCCTCAGTGAGCTTTTATGTTATCATGATGGTTTTCTATCTCTACTTTTTCTGTCATCCCGTGATTTGCCCTTGTGTATATTTTTGGCATAAGTTCTTTGCCCTCCAGTGTGTTTCTGTAAAGTTTGATCTTGCTAGAGGTCACTAACACACAAAGTCATTTCTTATCACTTACTCCTCTTCAACATACAGTTCTATGTTAATAATTGAATCTGTCTGTATGATGGAACAAGAAAGAGGGGAACAAAAAACCTATGCCTCTCCAAGACCTGAAGAGGCAGCCTCACCGAGGCAGGAAATTAGGCCTTTAAATAGTTGTTGTGCATCTAGTGTTTAGAAATAATATGAATAATTTATATTCATAGATGATGAAGTCATATCTGCACAAAGACTTATAGAAAAGCTGAATGAAGCTGTAACTGAGGAATGTTCTAGGCTTGCTCAGGTAAGACTTACCAAAAAGCTGCCTTTAAAATGGAAATTTTGAAAAAGAAAAATCATGTATATGGTGAGTCATCATATTTTTCTACATAATTTTTAACAGGTTTTCTTTGCAGCTTTTCTCTTTGCACTGATCTCAAAATAGAGACTGCTAAACCTGATCTTCCAAAATAACTTTGCAAGAGTTTTGTTTTATGTCCTTGTCCAGAGAATTCTTTTGTCGTATCTTATCACGATGGTTTTCTATCCCTACTTTTTCTGTCATCCCATGATTTGCCCCTGTGTGTATTTTTGGCATAAGTTCTTTGCCCTCCAGTATGTTTCTGTAAAGTTTGATCTTTCTAGAAGTCACTAACACACAAAGTCATTTCTTATCACTTAGTCCTCTTGAGCATGCAGTTCTACAGTAATAATTGAACTATTAATCAATCAATCTTAATCTCCTATCTAATGTTTGTCTTTTATCTACTAGTTTGGAATTATTTTTTCCCTTTCTGTGTGTCGCTAGCTATATGTTTTTGATTTAACAGCAGTCTGATGTCACGCACATATTGACACTCTCATATCTGCAATAAGATAGTAATTTCTGTCTTAGCTGCAGCATATCTTTCAAAGACTTAAAAGTGTCTAAGAATCTAACAAAATTGCTGTCTATAGTGTTTCAATAACTAAATATTATAGTCAAAAATTGAAGCTTATTTTTAGTCTGTATTCTAGCATCAGCCAGCAATAATACTATTTTGCCATATCTTTTTTTTTTAGAGTACTAGTAATCAATGGCCCTTACAGGTACTTTTTGACCATCAGTAAAGTTACTTCTTGAACTTATTTCTGGGTAGATTAAGCTACTTCTATCATTCATTATAAGCCATGGTTTTCCAATCTTAAATACTTCAGATGGTTGGTTTTGGTGTTTTGGTTTCTTTTGCTTCTTTGCTGGACTTTCAACACCTTTTTGGGAAGGTGGATAGCAGCACTTTTTTTACTTCAGAGCCAACATAGGAGAGATTAAGCAGGACTCCATGATAGCTCACAGAAAGTAGCAGCTGAATGAGAGTCTTTGGCATTAGTTGTTTCACAGCTGGGAAGATCTGTATGATGCCATGTTGAGCTTTTGGAGAAATTATGGTTTTACTTTTGTAAGTTGAATTTGGTGTCTGTTAAGTCCAAAATCTTTAAATAAAGAATCCCACTTATTCTGAGCAGTCCTTTCCATTTATCTTCAAAAATCAGATGGATAAATCTGTTTGACTACTCGTCGTAACTATGGCAACTATTCTGATGGCCATGTAGCACTAACAAACATGAGGCATTCTGTTTATGACTTGCTTGTGTTTTCTTATGCCATCCCATTTTATCTTATTTGTTCAATACTTAAGAACAAGTTGAATTGTAATGTCTAAAAAGATACAAATTTCTGCCATAGGGAATCCTTCTTCCAAGTAAAATTGTAGTTAATGAGAATGAGACATTTACAATGTAAATTTGCTTTCAGCATTAATGAAGGAGGCCTTTCGCTGCAAGATTTTAATACTTGGCAGTTCCAAATTAATTAACGATTCCAAAATACACGTATTTGTGCTTTAGCTGAAAAGTCTTTCCATACCTGTTTCTTTTATCAGGAGTTTTAGATTGTCTAGGTTCTTATGACTCAACATCTATGCCATCATTTCCATAGAAGATAATACTCACAAAATACTACTTTCCTGCCACTATTTTTCGTGCTTTCTTTGTGAATTGTGTTTGATAAGTTAATAAAAAATTCTTAACCTTTTTTCTTTGTTTCATTTGTTGTGCAGGTTTTGTGTGACAAGCAGAATGAACATTCTTCAGCTGCTTTAGAAGTTGGTGATAGGGAACAGCATATTTTCTGTAGACCTGCTGCTGTGAAAGAAAACCTGAGTGTAGAATTACCAATACACAGAGGTCAAGCTCAAGGTAATGACATTATGCTATCATGCTGTTTAAAAAAAATAAATACTGATTTCAAGTATTTCAGACTGGCAAGTGTGCCGTTAGTTGTTCAGGTGCTAATTAATGTGCCTAAATAGCTGCTTTAGAGAGTTCCTCACTATTCTGAACCACTTTCATTATGGCTATTTTCTTGCGCTGTTTTCTTTATAGTGGAAATTGGTGAAAAATGTGTTTTGGTTTGGTTTGCTTTTTTTCCCCTCCTCCTTTTGTAGAAGAAGCTAGCAGCTCTACAAAAAAATCATACATATCAATACTGTATAAAAATGCATCCAAAATTTGGAAGGGGCGTCACTTGTTTCAATAATATGTAATGTTTATCAGATAATTCTTCAGTGGAGAACTCGTAATCAATTCACTGTATTAAAATGTTTGATTTCTGTTTTAAGTCCCTGCTGGTTATCTGTGTAATTTAGCTGTGCAAGAACTGGATGCACTTCTACACAAGATAATGGAAGAATACAGTAGGCTGAAAGCACTTCAAACACAGCTGATGAAGGATTGTAAACAGGTAAACTTTTTATAGCATATATGAGTATTTGAATTTTATCTGTTCCATGATTTCCCTCTGGATGAGCGAAGAACGTGTTTGAAATTGTGTTTATGTTCCTGGTTGAGAGGCAGAGCAAGGCAAGGATTTGATAAAATGGAGAAAGCTGCTACCCATGTCACAGAATCGTGGAATGGCTGAGGTTAGAAGGCACCTCTGGAGTTCATCTAATCCAACCCCTTGCACAAAGCAGCATCAGCTAGAGGAGATTGCCCAGGACTCTGTCCAGCTTAATTTTTAATATCTCCAACGATGTAGACTCCACAAGCCTGGTGGGCAACCTTGTCTTCTTCAAGCTACATATTCCCAGCTCTCTCAGCCTCTCCTTGTAAGACAAGTGCTCCAAGCCCCTGCTCTTCTTTGTGACCCACTGCTGGACTCATGCCAAAATGTCCGTTTCTCTCTTACACTGGGAGTGCAACACTGGACCCAGCAGTCTAGATGTGTCTCACCAGTGCTGAGTACAGGGGAAGGATCACCTCCCTCGACCTGATGGCTAACACTCTTCCTAATTCTGCCCAAGAGGCTGTTGGACTTTTGTCATAATGGCACACTGCAGGTTCCTGTTCAACTTAGTGCCCACCAAGGCCCCCAAGTCTTTCTCTGCAAAGCTGCTTTCCAGCTGGTCAGTCTTCTGCATGTACTGGTGCACAGGGCTATTCCTCTCTAGGTTGCAGGACTTGGCATTTGCCTTTGTTGAACTTCATGAGGCTCCTCTCAGTCCATTTGTCTGGCCTGTTGAGGTCTCTTGAAACAGCAGCACAACCATCTGGTGTATCCCAGTTTTGTACAGTCTGCAAACCTGCTGAGGGTGCATGCTTGTCCCATTATCCAGGACACTAATGAAAAGGTTAAACATGTTGGCTCTGGTATCGACCCATTAGCTACACCACTATTTATTGGCTTCTAGCTGGACTTGCCACCAATCACAACATTTTGAGCTCATCAGTTCAGCCAGTTTTCAGTTGGCCTCACCAACCCCATTATCCATCTGTTTGTCTATGGGCATGTAATAGGAGGTGGTGCCAAAAGATTGGTCAGGTATGATTTCCTCTTCATAAATCCATGCTAAATGGAGTATCTTCTCACCTTCATGTGTTTGGAAAGGGTTTCCAGGATTATTTGCTCTGTCATTTTCCCAGAGATCAAAGTGAGGTTGACTTGCCTGTAGTTCCTCAAATCTTCCTTCTTTCTCTTCTTGAAGGTAGGAGTGCTGTTATGTAGTCCTCAGAAACCTCCCTCAATCACCATGACCTTTGAAAGATAATTGAGAATGGCCTCGTAATAACGTGGACCAGCTCCTTCAGCACTCCTTGGTGTATCCCATCAGGCACCACAAATTGTTCATGTCCAGTTTGTTCCCTAATGTGATCCTCCTCCATCAAGGTTGTCTTCCTTGCTCCAAACTTTTACACTCGCCTCAGGGGCCTGGGATTCCCAAAGACAAATTTTATCAGTAAACTTGGAGTTAAGTACTTCCATGTATTAAATAAGGTACAGTAACAAATTATGTCTAGAGATGGTTGAAGGTCATGTGTATTGATGGGTATACATGTACAAAAAATATCTGTATGTGAAAACTGCATTTTGGGCTTCAGGGGCGTGTCAGTGTCTTTCTCTCCTCCTTGGAGAGGAAGTGTAGTGCTCCTGGAGTCAGAGGAATTATGACTTAACAGTTTGTATCCAGAGAGAGGAGTTTGAGATTTACAGTGGACATTCTGCACAGGCTGATCAACTAGCTATAAATGTATACTTGGTCATTCAGGCTGTAAAATGAAACACATTGTTACACTGTACACTCTCTTATGCATTGGCCACCAATCTTTCTTGTGTTTATAATTACAGTTAGTATTTTTGCATTATTGCTAGACAAATTATTGTAATTTGTATTTACTTGATTATTTTTTAGGTCAAAGAACCATGTCCATCTTCTTCAGAAAGGACAAAAGGAGAGGAACCTAGCCATCTGGAAACAAGAAAGGAGTGTCTGCAGACCCCTTCACAGGGTCTAATGGGTAAAAAGATGCATATGCTGGTTTTAATACATGTATATTCAGAGAGAGAGAGAAGACAATGACTTTAAATTTTAACTGATTTATAGCTTACTACCTCTTGAAGCACGTAAGAAATTTTTTCAGATTTTGCAGTATGATACTCTGATTTTCTTAAATCTCTAAAATATTTCAGAATTATATTCTGTGAAACAGTTTTTGTTCAGTCTTTTTCAGTTTTTCACAGTTAAAATTCTGTTACCCATATCAAATACAGTTTTGCAAAATGGAAGATTAAGTGATAATTAGTTCTTATGGAAAAGTAGTTGATATGATACCAGAAGAAATTTTTAGCTACAGTAATTATTCAGTCCATCACTGCTAGTAAGTTTGGAGGGAGTTAATTTAATGTAATTTATTTTCCCCCCAAATAACGTACATATAGATCCTACAATTCAAGAATACTGTTTGAAGGAGATAGGGAACCTTAAAACACAACTTGAAGAACAACATGCTCAAGAACTGGAACACCTGAGGTCCTATTTCCAACAGCAGCTGAAAGAAAGTGAAGAGAGGTACACTACAGAGATTGTCCATCTGCAGGATAAGCTTCAGAATGCTGGGGTATCCTCTGACCACACGAGGTATTAATCCGTTCTTTAATGCTTATAACTTTGTGCTGCGCACAAAAAGAAGTGTTTCAAATAATCATTCGTGTAAAGCTATGTGCTTTACTTAAATTTGAGAAATTCTTTATAAACACATTATTCTTACGTTGTTTTGTTCCTGCAAGAGTTGAGTGTTACGAAGAAATGACATAACATTGCAAACTAAGTAGGGCAGCATTTAGAATTTATTATGTTTTTATAGTTAATAGAGGAAGATATGAGAATTGGAATGATGTGTAAATGTCATTTCATATATATGAGCTTTTTGGCAGTAATTTCAAAACTTCCAACTCAACAGACAACTTTTAACCCTTGAAACTCCAGGCAATGTACATTACATCTAAAGACACCTCATGTAGAAATAGTTGCATGAAATTGATGATTTTCTGGAATGATACGTAGCAAGAAAGTTTATGGCAGAGCTGAGGTCCACTTGACACATTCTGGCTTTCACCAAGTCATGGGCTGTGGGATGTACTCATCAGCCTCTTCCTGGCCCTGACCATTGTGGCCATTGAAACCTGAAAGAGGTGCAAGTGTCTTGGGAGGATCCTGACAGCTGTGGAGCCTCCTGTTCCTTGATTCACTGTCTCCTTGAATGTGTTGAAGGGTGCTTTTGTGCCCTATTCAATGTCATCTCTGGTTTCCTGTTCTTCCATTGTTGACCCTCATATTCCTTCCTTATGTTTCATTTACTGTACTACAAATCCACTCAGTTTCTCTACATTTTTCTTTTATCTGAATCTCCCTTCTGTGAGAGAGAACTGTGAGAGTTTGTTAATCAGAGCAGTGCCCAACTGTAAAAGTGAAATGGGTAGACACAGTGGCAATAGGAAATGCTACTAAGGAGGGGGGAAAATTGTCTAGATGTTTCTAGAAATTGTTAAATATTTGATATACTTACCACAGTACTCTCTTAAAAAGCAAAAGGACTGTTAAGAGAAATCCTTAGAAGTTGAGAGAAATGAAGATAAAAGTATTTTCCTTCAACCACGACCCATCAGAACCCGAACAGCTGTTTTGCCCTTATTGTTTGATCACAGCCTTTTCTCAGCCATCTGTGTTTTTCTAACTTTTAAACAGTTTTCCTTTCATTCCTTAAAATATGTTTCTAGTCTTGGAAGTGGCAAGTAAAATAATGAATTTTTTTTCCTAATTTGAATTAATACTTGTATATACTTGTTTTGAGGTGAGTAAGAGGTCCAACGTCTGAAAATGTTCATGCATCTGTAAGGCTGAGGCTGTAGTTTTGTATCATTGTTTTTGCATTATCTGCCTTATAGAATCAGTACATATTTATTAGCCTGAGCTCAGTTTTAAGGGACTGTATGGCTTCTTAAGTACTTTTTAATCCTTTTAAAAAAAAGTACAAGCTATGAGCATTTTCAAAATGCAGTTTGTGAAACTGTATACTTCTGTTTGTGTGTTGGCCAGGACAAGTTATATATATTCATATATGATTTCTAAATTATTTTTAAATAGGTACTTAGTGTTCTGAATTCATTCATGATAAGTATTCAGCTAAAATACTCAAAACTCATTTTACATGTGTTAAATAAGCATTTATAGCAATTATTGATATTTATAAGCTAAGAGTAGAGAAAAAATTTCCCATGAAGAGTTGCATTCTTTTTAGCTTTAATACCTGAAGTTCAGGTTTTAAACATTAAAATTAAATTGGAGTTTTACAGGAAAAGTTCCTAGATCAGTATATAAATTGGTTTCTAATAATGTAGTATGGAGGTCTGTCTCATTACATCTTAAGCCTGAAGAGAAGATGAGTGTCTTTCAATGGGGTAGTCAGTAACCTGTTGAATGATCTGTTTCCACACCTGGTTTGTTGCTGCATCTTTTAAACTAAGCTCTAAGTAGAAGTGTAGCTGTGGCCAAGCGTGGGAATTTTGGGGGGACAGTTTCATCTGGTTGTATATCCTATTGCAACATCAGAAAGGGGGGGGGATTTAAAAAAAAGGAAATCAGTTGCCACTGTTCATTCATCAAATCAAGCATGAATGCTAAGAATAATGGGTTGCTTTTTGTAGTTAAAAATGTCACAAGTTTTATAAAATTACTGTTACTGTTCTGGAGTCCATTTCAGGATTATCTAAACCAGCTCTCAGATTTGAGCAAAAGAAAAGCTTCATGATCTCTGTAAAACCTTAGTGTAGTTAAGATTGTAAGTCTCACAGACAATAAACTTACCTTCTCACTATTCATTTTGTACCCTGTCTTTTACCAAGGTATTCATTTCTGTGTGGTAGCAGATCACAAATTGTAGAGGAGAAATTTATTTTTTTAGCTAGTTTGATACTGTATCTTAGCCTTTTGGCAGTGTATTTTTGTTAAGTCTTTTTCAATATGTAGTTAAAGGGGAGCTAGAGTTTTGGTGGTGTGTGGTGTTATTTTGGTTTTTACTGATTTACAGCACTCTGAATATATAGAGCAGTTCTGTTGGCGAAGACAGTCTCTGAATATATTTCAGCATGTTGTTATCTAAATATAAAATGAATCATATTAGATTGCTTACTATTCTTATGTTTATGCCTCGTCTATATAGCACAAGAAAGCAAGCAAGCAGTGCATGTGTTGCTACACATCAATTTAAAAGAACAAAAATAAATATAACCATTTTCTAGGTTTTTTTATGGCTTCATACACATAGCCATTCTGGTTTCTCTCATATCCGTATGATTCAAACAGGTGCTTTTGTCTTCATCTTATTGTGTAGTTATTGAGCACAAAGTATTCTCAGGTAGCTTTAAAAGTAAGTTGTTTGTGAGGTCCTTGGCAAAACTGGTGTTAAGGTGTATTACGCTGAGAAGAAGAGCTAGCATTTGGAAGGCAGATGAATTACAAAGTCAAGTGTATGAAATTAATGGCATGGGAAAAGATGTGTCCTGAAGAAAATATTTGCAGTTATTTGTCTTTGAATATATATAATATAGATATTCATATAATGCATATTTGAATAGAGGAAAAATAATGTCTATTGAAATATTGATTTCCACACTGCGCACACACACCCCCTTTTCTACCTTTTTAGTGTATCCACAGGTTCAGAAATAAAGCTAAAAGACGTCTTCAGGAAAGAAGACGCTGAAAATTTTCATCAGCAAAAAACAGATGAAGCACTGGAGGTATCATATAGCTCACTTGACAGCTAATATACATATGGTCAATATAATTGATATGCTTTGGGTTCTAAGATGAAATTGAAATATGGACTAATATTAGGTAGTATTAAAGTAATTATTATCTTAGTATTATGCTATGCTATTAGACAGTCCATGTTAGAGGAAGATTTAAATTTTGCTGAAAAACATTTCTGGAAATTATGAGCAATAAAACTTGCTTTATTGGTCCTGGTTTAAATTATATTTTTTATTTTTTTATTTTTCTCTGAAACAAGACATTTGGGTTGGGCTGCTTCTTACTAAAGTTGAAGAAAATTAGTGTTCAAATTCTGGGATTTCTTGAGGAGTCTTTAAAATATTGTGACTTTTCTTTAAATACTAGTTATGAAAGAAGAGTGATTTAAGTGAAATCCTAGTACTTTTGAAGTATAGACTGCACAGTTTAGGAGAAATTTTGAAAAAATAATACCAAAGATCTTAGAAACCAAATGCAAATGGAAGAGACCCCATACATTCCTCCCCTAGTACTGCTGGAAACCTAGCTTAAAAATTCTGCATTTTGAAAAATAGCGATGCTGTTTTGTACTGTGATGCTGTGCTTTCTCACCTGTTTTCTCTGCATTTGACCATTTAAAAAGTGTTGGAAGAAGAGTTGTTGTATTAATTTTGAAGCAGAAACAAGGCAAAGTCTTTTGCCTAGTTTATGTTGTGGTACAAAATCATGTGATTTGCATGAAATGAAGATAATCTAATTGAGGGGAAAAATCTCTGTCAGATTCTAAAACTTCTAAAATTAATGAAATAAAAGCCCCAATATATGATCTGAGATTTCATCATTTTTTACAGCTTGCTAGTGAAACTGAAATGCAGAATGATCTGGATGTTGTTCAATTGCTAGAAAAACAGTACCAAGAAAGATTAGAAGAAGAAATAGCAAAGGTACTATTTTTATTTTGTTACTTTAAAATATGTTTTAAAAATGCTGTCATTTTCACTTGCCATTTCTAACAATTCAGACAGTTACAATACTGTATGCCAACTTTTGTTTGATTTATTTACAAGGAATTGTTTCATTCGGATTCTGAACGGGAAAGTCTTAAAAAAAAAAAAGTTCTGAAAAGTTTTGGGGTTTTTTATTTGTCTGTCCTATTCTTAACTCATAATTTCTGTTCATGTGGGGGGTGGTGGTGGTGGTTTGCTTTAAAACGTCAAAGAAAATAGACAACATGCACCCATGCTTGACACTAGAATTTATTTAGAAAATCCAGAGGCTTAGAGAGTGGATTTCTTGACACTTTAGGCTTAACAGCGGGTCAGTTCAAAAGATTTTGCACTTAAGTTTCACACTATTTTCTGATCATATTTTGTGCATTTTAATATATTGTGTAAAATGCACACTCTTTATTTGGATCTGGTGACTTTCTCTAAAACATGAGAAGTAAAATTAAGATTTTATAGGTAGAGTATATTAAATTGTGTGTGGATTTAGTTACTTTTTGACTTTCAAAAAAGTTTTCACTTCTTTGCACAATGAAAAATTATCTCTGCTTTCATTATATCATGGCATAAATAAAATTAACATAAATGAAAAATTTGAAAAAATAAAGAAATACTTCTTTAAAGGATTTGCAGTCAGAGTTAAGAAGAATGTTATAGCCAGCGCTGGGTGATGACATTAATTTAAGTAATCCACATCTCTGGACTAAAAGTTCAATTTCTCTCATCTGCTGCTAAGAAAACCCTTCTTAATGGAAAAGCGAAGTACACGATTGGCTAGTGTCTTGTTAAGAGCAGTTTAAGTTCAAAAGACAAACTCACATTTTCTGGAAAGTAAGAGTTAGGCGTTTTCTTTTCAAGTGTAACACTTCTCTATTTCTTACACTATTTTTTTCACACTTTTTGTAGCTTATGCTATAAATGGCTGTGTTTTAAATCTAGAAAAGAACTGCTCATGTGATTGGAAAAGGGATTTGTTTGTGTTAGAAGGGGATACTTGGCAATACAGAAGTTACTAGCCTGTTGTAACTGCAACTGCAGCTACAAATGCCAGTAGAAGTTTCTTTCTGGTCAAGTAAAATTCCTGTGATGAGTATCAAGCACATGGCACTGCTGTCTTTATACAGCCCAAAATTCCATGTCAGTGAAACCTTTACAAAGGATGCTTGGTTAGATAGAGGAAGCTTAGCACAGGTGCACTTATGTCAGTATGCCAGGACTTTTTAAAGTTGCCTTATAGAATTTTTTTTGAAAAGAGCTGGACAATTCTGTGCTAAAAAATATATTTTAACTGAAAATAGCATCATAGTTTATTAAACTACCTTAAATACAGCATGTCTGTATTTTAAGACGTGACTGTTGATGAGATTGGCAAGATGTCTCTGTTCTTTTACATTTATGTTTTCCTCTGGGGGGGGGGAAATCAT
Source organism: Haliaeetus albicilla (assembly GCF_947461875.1). NCBI lineage: Eukaryota > Metazoa > Chordata > Aves > Accipitriformes > Accipitridae > Haliaeetus > Haliaeetus albicilla. The sequence continues at coordinate 55,021,537 of NC_091484.1, read as the reverse complement.
AGTTCAGAACTCTTAGTACTTATATTATTGATGGTCAGCAATGAGATTTCTTCAGAAATAGGAGATGCTGTAAAGCATAAACTAATACAGACTTTTCTTTCTTATGCAGGTAATTGTGTCAATGAGTGTAGCATTTGCCAAACAGACTGAATTGTCAAGGATTGCTAGGCTGAAGGAAGAAGTAGTACAAACACAGATTGTACATCAACAGGGAATGCATTTTGAAATTAAAAAGCAATGTAGTGAAGAAGAGGTTGACAACCCTCTTAGAAAAGCAACAGAAAAAGGCAGTAAGCATGAAGAAGAATTGAAATCACTTTGCAAGGAACTCAGTGAAGAGTCTGGTGAGATCAATTCACTTGGAGAACAGCTTCATTCTAATAGCAAGTCTGGTTGCATATTAGGACAGACCCCACAGGAATCGGTGATTTCTGAAGAATTTTTTTCACATGTCAAAGGGCTTACAGTGGAAGAGGCACCGGTAAGTGGGGGCAGGGGGGGAAGGCAGTATGTAACACCATATCAACCATATCTGAATAATCTTTCCAATGGATTTACAGTTCATTTCAATGAGAAAAGTACAAAGAAAGAAGTTAAGATGAAAATTCCATTTAAATATTTCCCTTTCAAAGGGGTAACAGTTTTAGACCTAAATTATGTACCCTTATTTTCTGTGTTCTGCCTGACTGTCATAGCATTATGCTATGCTGTGAGGAAAGGAATATGACACTGGTTACATGAAAATTAGATTATTCCATTTCATGGATAAAACTGTATTGCAGGCAATAAATTGTATAAAGACTTTTTGTAAGCTGGGTTATATTCTGGTATTTATGCAAGGAACACGTTAAAAATAATGCTTAAAGAGTTTGAGTCCCTTGTGATAAAGGATATCAGCTGAACATAAAAATTATAAAAGTAATGTGTAAAATATATATTTGGCATTTCACAAGAATGGGGTGGGGACAAGGTGGAATAAATATGGTAAAAAGCAGTCATAAATTTTGACTCACAATTTCATCCTAAGTTTTAAAATTTTTTTTTATTAAATTTCGCATTAGTTGAAGCAAAAATTACACTTTCAAATTTGTGTAACAGTTAAACATTCTGATCTTGTTTTATCTTGATCGCGAATAAACTGTAATATTCCTGTTTTGTATGGTACTGCTCTCTCAAACTTCTGTTGTTGTACACACACTCATACACAAGTGTATGTGCCACTGTATTTTCTGTTGAGATCCCCACCAGCTACAACGCATAAGCATTGACACTGTTCACAGTTACTTTAAAAAACTTGTATTTTAAATGGAGAATAATTCTAAGTCTAGACCTTCCAAGAAGCAGGCAACAACATAATGCTTTCGTGATAGCTACTTTAATTTGTGAAAGTATTTTCTAAAATTTATTAAATGTTTACTAGAAACTGTCACTGAACATAAAATGCTAAAATAGTTTCAATATTTCAGCGCTACAGTGAGATGATGGCATCAGACACAGAAACATCAAGTCAGCTGTTGTTATATGAGGAACGTTTGGAAGACATGCGACAGGAGCTAGTACGGCAATATCAGGAACATGAGCAGGCAACAGAATTGTTGAAACAAGGGCACATGCAGCAAATGGAACGTCAAAAAGAAAATCAAGAGCAACTCTTAGCAGAGCTTGAGAGTCTTAAAGTGCAATTAGCTGAGGTAACATGGAGTTTGGCTCAATGAGTTAACATGGGTTAACAAAGGGACATCACCAGGCAGATTTATATTTATTTATACTTGTATCTCTAATATATATTGAGACACGCACATATTTACTATATGTGTGCATACACACCCATGTGCACACACACATATATCTATTTGTGTGTGTATATATACAAACACATATATGCCTATATGTAGAAAAGGCATATTTCTTTAATCAAAGCTCAGTCAGTGATGGATCAATCTAGACTTCTGTATACCTGGAGAAAACCTGCAGTGCTGCACAGCAGCCAGAAGAGTGAGTAAGTGAGCCCAGATTCATTGTAAACCATGCCACCTTCCAGATACATGGCCCTGTGCATGATGTAGGCTAGCATCCATTTACATCAATGAAGCCACCAGCCATAGCTAGAAATACCATAGAATTCTTCATTTTATCTCATCCCCACTTGAGGTCAGAACTTGAACAGTATCAGTGGCTTTCTGCAACAACTTCCTGCCTTTTTTTTTTTTTTTTTCTTGTAATCGTAGGAGATTAAGTCCTTACTGACTGTTAGAATGAAACAGAATCAGTGGGGTTTGGTGGGAAACACCACTGTTTCTTTGCCTTTTTAAACTTAACTTGCTGTCACTCTGTATCTATTCAAAGTCTATAGTAGGTATGCTAACGAAACTCATTAATTTATCTTAATAATTAAGTCTTCAAAAGTCATGTCACTTATAGACTTGTCTTCAAGGATTCCTTCCCTTGAAAGATAAAGTAAACAGAATCCAGAAGAATTTGTCTTGCTCTGATTTAATTTCAACAATGAAACATTACAGAAATTCACATGGAAATTGTAACCAGTGAATTCTAAAATTCTTTGATTTCACTGTGGAGTGGAGCTTTAGGTTCCTTCAGACCTTATCCAAACCTGGTTGTGTTCTGTTTAAGTTTGGGTTCAAGAAGCTGGGGAATCTAGAGAGTCAGTCACTTGTATCCTAGGTGTCTTTTCCAGCAATGTCAGGTGTCCGTTTCTCCTAGCTGCTTTGTAGATGTCTTTCTATCATTTATCCTGATAATCTTTCAATATATACATTCTTTCTCCTTTTATCTCTTTGTCAATTTGCAACTGCATCTTTCATCAGGGGTTGCAAATTCCTGAAACAGATAAACATTAATTAGAATTTATGCTGCTGTTTTTTCCTCAGTTTTTAATGCCAAGGATATTTATCCATAAGAACCATATAGGAACATGTGCATTGTGTTTAAGCCATGAACACTTCTAGCTCTTCTAAAAGAGAGTGTGTGTAGGTTTTTTATAAAAAGAACTTACTGTCATCTTTATTCTTGTGCAAAACATGTACTATAGCATGTAATATCCAGAAATTCCATCCAGTTTACATTGTGACCACTGTGTTCCATGAAGAGCATAAAACTTGTATAAAATCTTAAAGGTGTAAGATACCGAAAGTACTTATTAGCTGTATTCCATTGTAGAAGGTTTTAAATGTCTTTGTAACCATTTAAAGAGGTGGACTGAAATTTCTTTGTGCAAAATACGTAAAAAATTAGAAGTGGCAGGACTCACTAATACTCAGAAGCTTAAAAAACTGTGTGTGCTTCTATAACACTTCTTTCTTAGCGTGTCTCAATGGAGAATGACAGCCTGGTTGCAGAGAGAGAGAGAATCCTTTTAGAAGAACTGGAATCATTAAAACAACATTCTGTGCCCAGAAAAGAGAGGCTCTTTTGTGAGCTACAAAACAGCGGCACACAAACAGAGGTAAATATGGACTTTGACTTTCTTGGCAGCTGTGGCATGTAAAACCAGTAAAATTCCTTTTTGCTGCTACTCTTTTTATGTAGTATATTTTCCTAAAAGATGTTGGGTATTGCTTGAACAGAGCAGGTTTAAGAATCAAGAGGTGGTACTGTTAGACAGAGTTTTTTACTTTGGGTAAGCAGAAGCTAGTTTAACAGCGTGAAGGTGGGGATTATTACTATAGCTATTTGCTCAGGTGAACTCACATTTTCATATTGCTATAGCAACACCAACAGAAAGCACAAGGGCTGTTTAATCAGCGTAACGAAGTCCTTTCTAATAGGCCCTGCCTTGAATTTCCTGTTTTGATTTACATTGTAACTTTTCACGTACGAGGAGTATTTCTTGTTTTGTAATTTGGTGCCGAAGTTTTATTAACAAAACACAACTTATTTAGGTTTTAGATTTCACGTTATACTGCATATAAGAAGAATATGTTGATTCTGGCATGACAGGATTTCTGTCCTTTTTGTCTTCTCTCCCTCTGCAAAAACTTACGCAGAATGAAAATCAAAACCAAAATGATGTGAGAGAGCAGATCTTTGAGGATGAAGATGGAGGAAGAAAGCCTGATGAAACATCTTCAGCTCTTCTTTCTAAAGAAAGGTGCTTAGAACTGTTAAGAAAACATCATTTTTTTTTAGAAAACGTTGAGAATCATGTTCTTGTTAAATTATATTTATAAGCTTTATCCTGACTGATGATAATGGCATTTTTTATTCTAGATAGCCATATTTCTAATTTACACACTTTAGATTAAACAATGTCTTATTTTTTATAAAGCCTAATGATGTAATGGCATAGAGGATGAGACAAATCTTAACATATTTTACTATCTCTTTCATATTACATATAGAATCATATACATCATTTATACACATGTGCTTTTGTATACCCATTGTATGTACATATATGAAATAAGTTTATATGAGTTATTTGCTAATACCTTTTGACTGTTCTGTAACTTTTTGATCTGTGTAGGCAATCTTTTTAATTGTCACTTTGAGAAAAGAGTAAGTTTATAATGAATACCAGGCAAATGTAGACCTCTGTTTTGAAAGAATAACTAGATAAAATACCAAGATAAAAGTACAAATATTGATAAACAGTTTGACTTCTTACATATTTTGTAAAAAGAACTGACTTCTAACCCAAATGTGCTTTTAATATTTGTGTATATGATGTGGGTTTTAGTCTTAAAGAAATCTTAATTTTACTGTTCCAACTGCAAATCTTTCCTGGTTGTGAGGGTGTATAAGGGGAAAAAAACACTTTGAAAGCAGGGGAAAATGAAAGGACTGATTAGTTTCTATCCTGCAGGCATGTTTTTCAGAAGGCTAATGAGAAACTCATGAAGATTCTTTTAGAAGTTGTGAAGACAACTGTGGCCATGGAGGAGACAATTGGTCGCCATGTTCTCGGATTACTGGATCGGTCTGGGAAAGTCCAGCCTTCCAAACCAGCTGGATGGGACGCAGAGACAGAGGAGTCAGTAAAACCCTGTATCCATGTGGGGTATGAAAAAGGTACTGCTTGTATGGTTTTCTATTTCATAGCAAGTAGCATTTGCATAACTTTATTATATATTTAAATAAGCTTAGTTTTGAAATTTGTAATTAAAAATAGACACTTTTTTTAAAAACTATTTGTTATTTGAATGCATATGACATCTCTGCTTAAGAGACGTTTCAGGAGTTGCCTGGGTCATGCCCCAAACCAGTTATGACTCTTATCTATGGTCCTGTTGTAAAGCCTGCAACAGAATGGGAAAGTGATTGAGACATACAAAAATAAATACATTCCTGTTGAAGGAGGTGAAGAGAAAGAGAATGAAACATAGCTCTGTGGCATCTTGCACCAACTTTACACCTTCCTGCGTACATATGGGGAAGGGGAGCTGGTGTCAAAGGCCGTATCTCTACCAGTCCACTAAATGTACTTAGGGACGCTGCTGGTCATTCTGGCCAGCTGTCTTGGGGCAGCCTGTATATATGCTTGTGGACTTCCTTAGCCTGCTAAAGAGGATGGTTGCATGCAAACAGCCTTTTGGAAACAGTTCCAGGAACTTTCTAACTGCCAAGCCTTGCCCATCAGCTGTTTGGAGGAGTGCTAGTTGGCACAAGCCTAAAGGAGCATTTTAACGTTGTAGTTAATTGCTTGCTAGTGTTTTAAGAACTCTCCCAGGCTGTGTTTAATTTCCTGTGATTGTACTAGGATAGCGTCCGTCCATTTCTCTCTTGGGCAAGAATAGGCACTTTATCATGTTGCCATTTAGCATAAGGATGTGTACATTCATCCTGGGTCTTATGGGGAGGCAATGTGCAACAGATCAGTTCAGCCTAAAACACATTATACATCTGATTTTGGCTGGAATTTTAACTACTGTGAATGAGAAAAAGAACTGGAAGTCAAATACTACATTTCATTATTAAGAAAGAATCTACTACAGAGTAATAATACAAATGGTAAATGAAGATGAACTTTACCTCTTTCATTCAAAATGTAGATTATTAAATATTACTGATTCCCTTTGGCTTTAAATACAGGTCACATTAAGCCTTGGGGCGAGTTAAGAAGGGTTGTATGACTTGCAGCACTATGACATCTCTCTCAGTTGATTACTCAAAAGGTTATCTGTGGTGAAATGTGTACAGCTGCAGTCTTAAGATTCTTGAATTTTTCAAATAAAAGCACTTTTATGCCTGTCTATTACTGCTGTTCCATTAAAAAACCTCATAACTTTTGTTTTCTGCACATTTCTCTGTATTTAATCGTGAGGAAAATTATTTTTTGAAAACTCAGACTTTTGAGGCTTTGCCTTTTTCCCCAAATTTTAGATTGGATAACTAAGCTTCTGGCCTTAATTTTTGATACTTGTCCAGGAGACCTTAAAGACTGAGAACATCTGCTGCTATAATTGAAGGAATCACTTCTTTCAAAATGGAGTATTCTTGCACTTTACTTTGGGGTGGGAAATTAATCGAGTTTGCTTATGTTAAAGCAGTTCAAAGTATCTTCAACCACTGGCGAGTATTTTCCATGCAGTCTCCTAGCCAAACAGTAAAAGGAGCAATCACCAGGCTCAAAGTTGACTACCACCTCCTTTTGTATCCTTAGGTAGTCTTAAATTTTATGTAAACTGCATCTTAAATAAGTTTTCTATATTAAACCCAGCAATTTCTAAATATTCTTTGTATTCTTTGTGTTCTCTTTGTATAGTCTGAGATGTGTAAAAAGCATTGGGGTTTTCACAACATACATTGCCCAAAGGAATAAAAATGTGTTCTGGTTATGTAGGTAGCGATCACAGGCTGTCACAGTTACATGTATTACCTAGTGCATTTGCTGAACCTAGTTCATAGTTACATCATGCTGTCACGACCCAGACTGGACAGACCAGGGAGTCGTGTTTAATTCGAAATTCCCTCGGGCTAAATTAAGGTGAAACGACACCAAAGGATCAGTTAAAGATTTTATTCATGACAGAAGCAAATGGAACTGGGGAGGTGTGGTAGTAGGTGGCAGGGTTTCTCACAGCAGGAATTGGCATAAGACTACTTCTGCAAACCGTGTAACCCAGGGTAACCATATACATCAATTCAGGGAATAAGGAGATCCCTCCCATTGAGTCACGAGGTTCGGAGCAGACCCCCTTGCTTTCCAGACTCCTCCGCAGAGAAGGGTCTAGGGATGGCTGGATCCACTCTTAGTCCCAGACTTGGTCAATGGTTTTGTGTCTTAAAAGGATGAGGTGTAGGGATTGTGGAAAAGGAAAAGGAAAGAGAGAAGAATACAGAGAGAGAAAAAGGAAGAGAGAAAGATTTCACTGGTCCTGGGTCCAGCGTTGGTCCAGTCAGCCAAAGGTCCAGTCCCAGTGGGCTCGCACACCCGGGGCTTCAGTTGGTGTCCTTTTATCATCCTTGCCCCTCCTTCGGGCAGGCACCTGAACTCGTCAGGTTAATGAGCAGTTTGTGGAGTAACTTCTTCCCTGCAGACAGGGCCACTGTTTGATCTTTGTATCAGAACAGCTTATCAGAACAGGGAGCTGCGCACCCTCCAGCACGCCCTCCCCCTCCTGTTGCTGATGTCTGAGCTGATGGGCTTTTCACCTTGGTTCCTTGCTGTGCAGGGTTTGTCTTTAAGCAGAACTTGCCCCACCACAATGTTTGAGACATTAACTCTTTCAGTCTCTCACACATGCCTATTGTCAGAACATGTACTGTTGCTTATCTCCTTCATTCTCATTTGCTGAGACTATTGCTCCCTTTTCTCAGACAGTAAATGCATAACTATGTACAAAGCGCTGGTACGTGATTGTTGCTCTTCACTACTCTCATATGTGCTTGCTCTGCACAGGCATGTACAATGCACAATACATGCATTTGCTTTTTGCCTGTGCTGCACAGCAATATGTATACTTACATTTGTCACTAATTATTGCCATTAACAATTCTTAATATGGATTACTTGCATTACATATATGTAGAAAAATATAGTTAAAAGAGTAGCTTTATTTGGTGTTTTAGGTGGGTATAATACAGACTTACATCTAGCTTTCATAATACTACTGTTTAAATGCACAACAGGCCCTGTAATTGGAGTGTATTGTTAATTTCTTGTGAAGTTTTCTGGTGAAAGTGTACTCTCTTAAATATAAGAGAACTGTATTCTATTCCACTAGCAGTGAAGGTTGACTGTTTTAACTATTGTGTTTGCTATTAGTGTATTTTGAGGGGGCATGTAAGGGTTCACTCTTCTGCAACAAAGCAATTTGCCTGTTATTGTAATGCCCCCCATTGGTATAGAGCTGTTCACGTGCCAGTTGCTTATTCTGTTATTCTTTTTTGCACGTTTCATTACATTCAGAAATAATTATGAAAGGAGGAGAAACCAAAGAAAAGAGTGAGGATTAAAGAAGACCCAAGCTTACAGTGGCTATAATGGGTGAATGTATACTTTGTAATGTATCTCTGAGGTTGTATTCACAGTTCTCTTTTTTTCCTTTCAAAATGGTACAACAGCATCCTTGCTGTGTACATAGTTCTGCCACTGGGGTCAGACAGCCATAGTAGCAGTTGTACTGTTTCTTCAGCTGAAGTATTTGATCCTTCTTCAAATGGAATTAGATGACAAATTCTGTTACTGTTTTCAGCAACAGGACTGTTGTTCATTTCCTATACTTCCACTGAATGGCCTGAGAGGACATAACTTTTAAATTTTTTTTTCCCCCATTGTTTTCTGGAATTAAGAAATAGGTAGACACTACTTTTATATTTTAACCTGTTCATGTTATTGTATTTTCTAATACCTAGCCAAATAGATCTTCCTTTTTAATTCTGTAGAAAATTTGTAGGAATAAATTTGTACCAATAAAAATCTAATAATAAAATAGAAAATATAATGTGTTTAATAAAGCAAATTCTCTCTGACCTTCTGAATGTAATCCGTATTTATTGACAAGCAAAACTCAGCTTACTGGTTTTGCTGAGTTTCAGCATTTTAAAAAGCTGAATCATTAAGGTGACATACTTATAGCCATAACCTGATTTATAGAGCATACGGAGGTTTATCTGGGACCTTGCCTAGGTTATTGGCTAACACAGGATTTTATTTCTAGCAGAGTAAGTAAAGTTCAAATTTCAGTCATAAAACGTATCATTGGAAGTGAACAGCATTTGTGCAAAGTAATCTGGTGAGTTAATTACATCTGGAGGTTTGGGCCAGGAATCATCGTGACAGAGACAGCAGTCTTTGCTGTTCTCTTCCCTCAGGTTGTACCTTGGGTAGAGGGACTGCATAATGCAGGTTGCTCTGGAAAAGCCTGTGTGGTTATGGCATTCCTTGAACATTAAACCTTCTTACATACTTTCTGAGCTCCTTGTGTCTGAACAGTGTACCAGGAACAAGGTAGTAAATAGCTTTAGACACTGAACTGCCATAAAACTGATTTTTTTGTTTTCAACTTGTAACCCCTAACCTTAATTCCGCAGTGGAATCCCAGGATTGAACTGAGATGCTTGCTCTACATGTTGCAAAATATGTATTGCTTCCTAAATGTCAGTTAGCAGCTCATAAACAACTTCTGTATCTGAAACTTCTAAGTAAGCACTGTATAATTAAGCACTTTTCTTAAGATTTAGTGGGCCATGACATCTGAAGTGCTGAACTGCAAGCTTCGTGGCAAGCAAACAATATGAAACTTTGCTGGGTTTTTTTTGTTGTTACAAGGAGAGAATTTACACAAGGAGATGACATTTTTACTTGGGCCAGTTATATTCTATTTATTACCTTGTGTCGACTGAAAAAAAAAGGGGGGGGGGGGAACAGAGAATTTTATTTTAGTTCTGTTGGGGTGGGAGATTGAGCAGCATTATAAGGATTAGTAAAATGGGAGTTAGGCATTCAACTGCCAGGGGGTTATTAAGACTTGAGAACATTCCTGTTTCTTGCTTCTACCACTGAAAATCTTCTGGAAATATGCGGTATTAAGACCATTTTGGGGGGAAAAAGATGCAGAGATTCTCACTTCGCAGTTAGGAGGATTTAACATGGGCTCCTGTTCTTAAGTGCCACTTTGTAGAAATTATAATATGGGTGCCTGAGATTTTTCATATAGCAAAAATATATTTTCACATTATTTTATTTTGTATGTATCCAGAAGAAATGAAAGCAAATTACAAAAGAACTGACATAAGCAAAACAGGAGTTTAAAATCTAATCATTGGTTCTTGGAGGCCAAATTGTACTGTTCTGGTCACTGGCAAGTAATAATATTAGTGGTACTATTAATGTAAGAGACATATTCTGAGCCTGGCTTTTAAAAGATTACACTCTGAGCAGGCATCAATATTTTTAAGTTTTTCTCTAAAGGTTTCCAGAGAGCCAGAAGTTCAGATAATTTTGCAACAGACTGCACATTTCCGCAGTTGTTTTGTATAATGTTTATTTCTGTACTTGACATATCATTGCACAATTCAGCTGTACCTCTCAAGCAAATAATTTACCAAAATATAAGGGTTCTAGGACATGAATTATGGGTTAAAGCCTGAGAAGGAAAACAGGAACATTACATAGATAATTTGTACTCCATCAAGAAAGAATTAGATTGTGCAGTAACTAATATGTCATTGTTTTATCTTGTTTATAGCTGTGCTACTGTACTGTGGGCTTTTATTTTGTGAGATCTCTGAAGCTAAGCAGGGTCTTACGTGGTCAGTACTTAAGATGGGTGGCCTCCAAAGAGCATCAGGTGCTGCAGTAAGTGTGTCGGTGGCTCAGCAGGGAATATGTTTTCCTTCAACTCGATCTTTAACTTGGCACAGCATTTGGAAATGCTTATGCTGCTGGATGTCCATCTTAAATGAAGGTCCTTTCTACTCTGAGGATATTAAAGCTTCTGCATCACTATTGATATTTTGAGACACCCAGAGCCAACCCAAATTTGGGTGGTGAGAAATCAGAATGCTATTGAATAAAAAAACGTGAAATTGTTCATTTTGCAGCCTTCCTTACACTGCAGGGGGGTGGAATATTAGGATCGTATGGGAAACCTTTTGTGCTATACAAACCCATTGCAAATATTTAGTGTGCTGGCAGAAAATGACTGCCAGCCACTGCTAGGGTGACTCCACTACAGTAGTTTGTTACTGAAGTTCCAAAGTGCAGTACTCGAAAGTGCTTTGAAATCCTGTGTAGATGAAAGGTGCCATGTGAATGTATATTCTATTCCATCTGGATATTCATTCCATTCATGCATATAGTGTGCTTCTGTTTTTTCCCTTTGGAGTGTGAAAAGAGTTTGTAACATTATATCCCACATATCTAAAAGGAGATATGAAACAGTAATGATATAACTAGAAGAAAAAAATTACTAAATACATCTGCATTTAAAAAATCTTAGCAATTATAAAAGTAAACAAAACAAAACCTTTCCAAATGCATATAGCTGTGAATTAGTTTGTTGTATATGGGTCATATATACAGCTGCATCCATAATGAAATAAATGCGTAGATATAATTATCAGAATGTTTTCAGGTATAAAAGTATAGTAAGTAAACCAGGTGGTTAATCATGTTGCAACTTGTTAAAAAAAAATAAAAACAAACCTGAAAACTAGAATCTGACTTTCTTGCTAGGTTCAAACAACATCAACAAGGGGACTTGTATTTCCAATGTTATCTGCATGCCTGGTTAAGAGGCAAAAGCAAGTATAAGGAAATTGTATCCGGCAAGAGTACCAAGTACATTTTCAAAGGCAATTTGTAAAATTGACCTATTATAATTTCATTTCAATTTCTGTAACTAAACAGTTCCAGTTCAGCAGTCAAAATCCCTGGAGTAACCAGGAACTTCAAGATAACCCAGTATTGCAACGATATTGCTAAACAGGCACTGATTATTCTTAACTCATTTAGTCATACTGCTGTTGCCCAAAAATAAGGTATTTTTTTGAGAAAACCTTAAGCAAAACCAACATCTAATTGTTTAAAAAAAAAACCAACACACCAAAACATATGATTTATTTTTTTAAAATATATTTCAGAAGTGTACTTCATTAAAATAAAGTGTCATTTAAAAAAATTTTCCACAGTAGCATTTATTTCTGACACTTGAAATCTAACAGCCTAATGGCATAACACTTCTTCATTTTTTAAAACACGGTATCAACAATAGTTATCTACCATCATGATGTACTACTGTATTGTTATTTCATACTGAAAGTGTGATTTTAAAACATCTCAGGAGTTTGCTTTCACTTGTCTTGCTTAAATACAGCCCTGAATTCTAAATATGTCAAATTTACTGTTTTCTAGATGAATTGCTGAGTTTAATACCATAGGCAAACTTTGTTTCTTCTGCTTTTCAGACAGAATAGATAATGCCCTTAAACTGAACCAGACCTCAGGAAGATTGAGAAGTAGGCAGGTGCCTAGTAGGGACAGTTACAGTCCCCCCTGCACTGTACTTCATTTCTTCAGTTACCCATTTTAATCAATTTTCAGTTCGCTAATAATAATGCTGATTTTTGATGTTCTGTATTCTAGTCTGTTTGTCCTGAGAAGCTGTCCGAATTACGTGCGTGTCTTTCACTTTAGTCCCTTGAGTCTGTGCTTTTGAATCATGACCTTGAACAGTTTTGTGTTAATGCACGCTAACATAGCTGGGCATTGGTGAAACAGGGACTGACAGTCTGGGGGTTTTTCACCTGGTTGTATTTTAAAGACAATCTTGCAAGTTACTCAAAGTAGTAAGGGTTACTGATAGTAACAAAGGTTTGAAGATGAGCCTCAGAGCCCAAAAGCATACTGAAAGGACGTCTAAAATATTCTCTGTTAGTATCTCCTTTTCTCTTTCCCTTCTGCTTTTTGTAGTTAACACATTGTGTATCTTGTTTGTGTAAGTTTTAGTACGCAGTATTTCCCTTTCTGTCTTTGTGACCAATACAAATATTTTAATCATTTTATGACATGTCTTTCTAATCATAACTCAGATGCACAGTTCTCTGTGTTTTGAAGTGCTAAGAGTCTGTGTGAAAAGGTAACTATTGTTTTTCCAGAGTCCTGTTCCTCATATCATGGTAGTAGTATGGGAGATGATGATACTAACAGGTGGTCAGGAGCAATGGATGAAGGACTACTGAGCCAACATCTTGCAGAAAGTGGAGTGGAAATAGATCCTGAAAATGAAGAACTCGTTCTGAATATTAGTTCTCGACTACAAGCAGCTGTTGAAAAGCTTCTGGAAGCTATCAATGAAACTTCAAATCAGGTAGGGTGATCTAATAGTGAAGCATTTTGAACTTTGTGTTTTGATTATTTTTTTTCTTTATTTTTCTCAGGAATGTGTTTTTATAAGCCTAAAACCTGTAGGCTCATTTTGAAAGCTGAAACAATACTTGAGGTGCCTGCACCCAGAAAAGTCTGCTCCAACATGACTTTACTGATGGACTTAGATTCATGTTAGAAATCTGCTTTGGACTAGAGAGGAAACCTGAATTTGGGCAAGTTTCTCAATCTAGGGCACTCTTTCATTGCTCATACAGGTCATCTGCATTCTACTACAGTCCAGAGATGAGACAGGAGGTGTCAGGGCACATTGAGCTGGACCTTGTGAAGAGGGAGTATTAAGGGGGGAACTGTGCCCAGTTCTCTTGACATTTTAGTCAATTGACTGGCCAAAAAGGTGGAGCCCTCCTACTGTCTCTTCCAACTACGATTTAAACATGGCCAGTTGAGCACATATCCCCCTTGCTCTCAGACAAGGAGTCTGCACTCCAGCTCTCCAGTATTTATGTGAGGTATGTGATGCATGAATAGTCTCCAAAAAAGGGGCATTGTATGGCTACTCCTTTCTCTTTGCTATCAGTCAGGGTATTCTGCGTGGTGGGATGTTAGTTGCTCTCTGGAGTACTTCCCTAATAATTTAAATGGGAGCTATATACCTTGCTCAGTGAGTTCAAATCATACTGCTTATGCCATGTACTTTACTTTTAGATTATGTACATCTCAATTTGAAGGTATCAAAGTAAATACTTTATTTCACTGTAACTTTTTAAGCTCTCTTGAAGACTCAGTCTTTAGAATCAGCTCTTTAATCTATCTCAGACTAGAATTCAAAGAATACAGTGTGCTCTGTGCTACAGACCCATCTGTTAGTTAACCTAGTAATGATACTACTTAAAAAGTCATTGCTTTCTTGTCTCTGGGTGTAAAATGTGTGAATCATAACTACTGGAAATGAAAGGGAAAAAAAAATCTGTGGTGATGAAAGTAATGTGAAAATTCAGCTGTCTAATACTTTAAAGGTTTTAAGCATTTAAGTATTTGTTGCTTTTGAAAAATACTTCAAACATGAAGTTGATACTCTTCTTTTTTAAAAAAAAAAGGACAAAAGACTAATTTGTGATTTACTAAAGTTAAGAGTAATTTAAATACAGATTCAGCACACACACTCTGGCTTACTAAAGCAAGTAGTCTATTGGATCTTTTAAATCAGTTTCTGCATTGCATTTATTTACAAACTCATTCTGCAACAGCTCTCTTGTGTTTGAGCATGAGTTCAATTAAAAAGAGATGTTTAGCTTTTTGAGGTCTTTTTTTCAGCTTAAGGCCTAGCATTACATAATAACAAAAAAGGATACACAAATACTCCAATATGTGGAGTTCCTAAAAAAAATATAGTTACGCATTTGTAGGAAATCTTGTGTTTAAAGAGCAGATGATACAGACAAAGAAAAACAACTTCAAAGGTTTACAATAATTAAGAATTCATGCCGCGATTATGAAAGTATTGTCAATTATTTATTCCACTTGGTGCTTTTTTCTGAACATTTTGCTGCTGATCTTTAAATGCAGCAGTTTTATACATAGCCCTAAATTATTTTACTTTTGTGACTGACATTTTTGCAGTATTTACTTTTCATACCACTGAAAGTACTCAGTGTATTCTAAGCAATTTATTTTTGTTTATTGTCAATTGATCAAGAAAGTTTATTTTCCTTCATAGCTTTGTAGCTGAGACCTTGCCAATACCAGCAAGAGAGTTATGTTTTGGCTCAAACACATACACACACATTTTTTTCTTAATATGGATTATACAAGTATGGATTTATCCCTGATGATCGTATCGGGGTTTGGGGTTTTTTTTTAAGCTAATAAAATGTTAATCTGTTTACACATTTTCCCACAGTATTAAGTATAAATATTGACATCTTTTCTGGGTGTTCTGTAGAGGTACTTTGGAAGCGTTCAAGCTGGTCTGCTTTGCAATGTCTGTTGTGTGCTTACTGGGTTGTATACAGTTCCTGTATATACCAAGGGTTTGTAGGTGACTTGACAATTATTTTTAAATATTCAGAGACTGAATACTTTATTTTTTCTACTCTGCAATATTTTATAATCTAAAAGTAATTATAGGCAGAAAAGATTTTAACCTTTCCTCTTAATCAGTTGTGTTGTGCTTAAAGACATGTACCCATCTCTTCAAGGAAACTTAAAAGAGTGAGAGAAACCTGGCAAAATCTTCAAAGTAACTGAGACCTGTCTGAACACACACTTTCAGACCTGAAATGCAGTTTGAATCTTTTCAGGCAAGGCATATAGTGGGTGTGTTAATTCAAATTCCACCTGCTGGTGTTATGTATAGGTAAATAAATCAGGCCACTCCCCTGAACTCTTTCAGTTGGGAGATACTAACAGGAAGCCTTTAAACTAGCAGAGTTTGAGAAAGTTCTTCCTGTTGAATTAACTCCAAGAACAAGAATGAAGGCAAATAATGACACATCTGTATTTCTCTTTCGTTTGCCATAGTAGAGATGGAAAATCATTTTTTGTTTCTGTGCTGCTAGCTTGCTTGTCGTCTGCAGCGTACCTGTGCAGCTAAAACAAAAATTACACTTCCTTGCCTCGGAAATTACCTGCCAGCTGCTATGGGAAGATTTCTGTTGCTTTTTCATGTGAAACTTCTCTAAGAAGGATTTTTATGAGTGACCATATGAAGTTTTCTTGTACCTTTCTACTTCGGTTTAACCCACTCCTGAATTACTCTGCTTGAGAATGTGACCTGAGGCTTCCTGCTGATTCTGAGTAGGTTTGTCACTGACAATGCTGATATGTGTCTTCAGACTCTTAAATGTACCTGTTCTGTTACAAATTCCTGTTAGAAATCTCTAAAACCAGCCTAGCTAGTGCAAAATACCTATATGACGTTTGAGAAGATAACAACAGTGATATTTTTTGGAATGGATTCTTACCGCACTTACTGGGCATCTAATCTGTTTAGTGGTTTGTGGACTGAAGGCCAAGAAGAAGATACATACGAGGTTGAATCTCGTGTGCCTTTACCATATCCTTTTCCTTTCACTGAACACTTGGATGAGAATAATTCTGTAGTTGTAAATACTTCAATTTTTCGCTTCAGCCACAAAAAAAAAGGGCACATTTTAAAAGTTGTCTCTAAAATCTCCTTGCCTACACCACCCTATTCAGTAAGTATAAAAGTTTTTAAAAGAAATTGTATTTTAAACCAGCTTAAATAGAAGAGAATGCGGTGAATAATGGTATAAACTTGTCTCTATGGTTAAAGTTATTATGTACTGCTGACAGGCTTTTTTCCTAGACAGTTTTTAATGGGCACTGAAAAAGCTTTAATTATACAATTCTCTCTGTTAATTTCTAACAAAAGAAGTTTAGCAGACATAGAACTATATTGAATTACAGAGCTTGGAGATCTCTTTTTAAAGCACTTCAGTGTTACTTATTACATTACCTTTTTCTCACTGTGAATAATTTGGGGGGGGGGGCTGCAGTCAGTTGAAATTGTTCCTTTATAGCTGTATGCACTGACTAGTGACATTAACTAGCACAAGCTTGCTAATGGCTTCCAGTGATTCTATGAAGAAACTTTTGTTCTTGAAAAATCATGTTCATATTTGTGCTTCTTTTTGGTTTTGATATTTTTAATGTGATATTTTTAATAATACCTTTAGTTGTTATTACTGGAGAGAGCTGGAGAACAATTTTTATTCTGAGTTTTAGTTGGAGTATTTGATGCATTTGAGTAAGCCATTTTTATGGTTGTCTAGGTACAGTAAACCTGTCACACATTTCCCTTTTATCTGAGATGGGTTTTTCATTAAGCACTTCAAAATGTAAGAATAAAATAAGAATGCTCTGTGATTTTTAAGATATCTCAAACCAGTGCAGATATTCAGCTGCAGTATTTGTACCTTTCTTTAACTCCTGTCAGAATAAATAGTTCACATTAATGTTGTCCATCTAAAAAGGAATGCTTTAGGAAAGAAATGAAGTATTTAAATTCAGTGGATCATAAAAGAGAATGTATTGATTATTCAGACATTCTTTTCAAAGTGTAATTTTATTTATAAGTGGATAATTTTGTGTGCAATGTGCTATGTTCCTATCCTATTTTTCTGAGATTTTAAAGCAAGCTAATCGCACTCATGAACGTAGCTGAAGATGGTGAGAAAGCTTTTATTTTTGAAGAAATTGAGAGCGTATATTTTTATAGAAAGTGTAGCAAAGCCACAGATGTTACTGTGTTACAAATATCTGCCAATATCCATAATATTAAAAAGGAAAAGAAAAAAAAAAGGGGAGAGAAGCAGGAAATACGTGTTATTTCATTTTCTGACATTGTTCTTATTCAAAATAAGTTGTCTTATTTTGAGTGCAAGCCACAGAAAGAACTCATGCCTGGTTCAGCTCTGACAATTTGTATTTATGTCCCTTGAAGAGGTGCATGTAAGTTGTAAATGTTAACAGTTGAGAAGTAGAGGTGGTCTTGGTAGTTGACTCGTTTGCTGTTATCTTAGATGAACATTCTGTGTAATCAGAACTTTCAACACTAGGGTAATGTTCCTTTTTCACTATTTTGCTTTTGTAATTCTAATTTTAATTCTTTTTGAAATTATCACTTTGGGTATGTCTAAACTGGGCAGTAAGTATACAATTTTATGCGTTTCAGTCCTGGTTTTCCACTAGTTGAGGATAGTGACATAGTGAGATTGTGCTACATCTGTGATAGTACACATTAAATATTACTCATCGGACAAGCAGAGAAGAATAAAAAAATTGTTAGTAATTCTGTCAGGTGGACACAGTTGGAAGAAGCATTGCTTTACTGCCTTGTTGGTTGAAAAGTGCAGTATATTAAAAATTCACATTTTCCTGGTGTTCTCATTTATCTTCATCTTAAGGAGAAAAAGAGATGAAGCACCACTTCTGTCAATTTATATCAAAACTTCTGCCAGTTTTATGTAATGTTTTTAGTCATTCTAAGTTTGTGGTGGGTGACAGCTTACTCATATTTAGTACAAAACTCATAGGTAAATAAAGGTGAATGTAGTGTAAACTTATAAATCAGGAATTACCGGAACAACGACACGGATTTAGCCAGGTGGCTTATTGAGTTCACTATACTGACAAAGCCTATTTGCTTAGACTTTTGTACTGAGACGATCTTCCTATTGTAGTCTGCAAATGTGTGTTCAGTAAAAATCTTATTGAATGTCCAGTGAAGTTATGTAAAACTTCTCATTACACTGTAAAGCAACTGTTAATTAAATAGGAATGATAGAGTAGTTATTTATCAGAACACATTTGGTTTATCTAACTTCTGTAATTTTTTTCCTGTGGTAGCTTGAACATGCTAAAATTACTCAGACAGAACTTATGCGAGAGTCCTTCAAAAAGCAACAAGAGGCCACAGAATTTATCAAGTATCAAGAAGAACTACAGGAACGTCTTAATGAAGAAACCAAAGCCAGAGAACAGTTGGCTTTGGAGCTTAGTAAAGCTGAAGGTGAGTAGCTTTTCTGATGAATTGTTGAACTTCACAGTTACTTACCTATTAATTGGGTAAAGAAATTGCAAATTAGATAAATCTCTTTGCAAATTTTAGAATGTTATCAGCCTTCTGGATAGTTATGGACAAGATGACCTCTGGAGGTCCCTTCCAACATCAACCACTCTGATTCTGTTTCCCAGCTTTGTCTCACTTATTATTGTCTGACTTACTAAAAATAATAGGTTGGATATGTGTTGTTATCCTCAAAATTAATTTATTTCATCATAACATGTCTGTTTGTGCGGGCAAGCTTAAATATTAACAACTTAGAATCATAGAATCATAAATAGTTGAGGCTGGAGGGCACGTCCAGAGATCATCTATTCAAACCCCGTGCTCAAAGCAGGGTCAGGTAGAGCAGGTTGCCCAGGACTGTGTCCAGTCAGGTTTTGAATGTCTGCAATCTCTCTGGGGAGCCTGTTCCAGTGTTTGACCACTGACAAAGAGGGGAAAGGGAAAAAAAAAAAATAATTTTTTTTTTCTTATGTTGAAATGCATTTTCCTGTACTTCAGTTTGTGCCTGCTGCTTCTTGACCTTGACTTAGTTCCACACAAACGTGGGTAAAAATGTAGCACCTTCACTCTTAATTTGATCATATGGTGGGTGATAATGTTTCAATTTGCACTGTTTGAAGTAGTCTTTTTAAGTGTATTTGCAACTGTATTAATGAAGCAATCTAAAATTACAGGGTGTTAAAACAGGGGGAATCTAATAATCTTTTCTGACATCAGGAAAATATGTTCAAATCTGACAAGACAGTTTGCTCTTTAGAAGTAGCTTTATTGTTTCAATAGCTCCATCTTTTGTTTCTGCCCAGCATTTTTACCATTTTCTGTTTGTAATTAGCATCTGGAAAAGATGAAAAAAACACCTACCCTATAGGTAGGATCTCTGTAGTAGTAAGCAAAAAGATATTTTAGTTCTGAAGCTCAGCGGGCTTCTGTTTCAAAGTGGGAGCATAAAGTTTCATAGCCAGATGTTATTCCTGGAGAATGCTACCCTGCCAGCCTTCCTCTTCTTTTTACATAGACAGATAATCCAACATGAGTTCACACACTGTTAATAGCTGGGATACACATAACCTGAACAGTGCGGGTTTCCAAGCCACGTGTCTAAAATGTGGCACGAGGGACAGTTGGTAGCCTGTCAATTCACACAGCATAAACGTTGTGTGTCATCAGCACCACTACTGGCTGCAGCTTTCAATAGCTTGAGCAAAACCAGAAAGGAGGAGAATTGAGTGGTTGATGAGAAGCTCAACATGACCCAGTAATGTGCATTTGCAGCCCAGAATGCCAACTGTATCCTGGGCTGCATCAAAAGTACCATGACCAGCAGGTCAAGGGAGGTGATTCTCCCCCTCTACTCTGCTCTTTTGAGACCCCAGCTGGAGTACTGTGTTCAGCTCTGGGGCCCCCAGCGTAAGAAGGACATGGGCCTGTTGGAGCAAGTCCAGAGGAGGGCCACGAAGATCGTCAGAGGGCTGGAACACCTCTCCTGTGAGGACAGGCTGAGAGAGTTGGGGTTGTTCAGCCTGGAGAAGAGAAGGCTCCGGGGAGACCTTATGGCAGCCTTCCAGTACCTAAAGGGGGCCTACAGGAAAGCTAGAGAGGAACTTTTTACAAGGGCATGTAGTGATAGCACGAGGGGTAATGGCTTTAAACTGAAAGAGGGTAGATTTAGATCAGATGTAAGGAAGAAGTTCTTCTCTACGAGGGTGGTGAGGCACTGGTCCAGATTGCCCAGAGAGGCTGTGGGTGCCCCCTCCCTGGAAGTGTTCAAGGCCAGGCTGGATGGGGCTTTGAGCAACCTGATCTAGCGGAAGGTGTCCCTGCCCATGGCAGGGGGGTTGGAACTAGAGGATCTTTAAGGGCCCTTCCAACCCAAACCATTCTATGATTTCGGAGGGAATAGATTCAAATCTGAAAGAGGCATTATTACTTTTTTTTAATATTAAATTAAGAGCAAAAAAAATCTTGTATGGAACGCATCTTAACATGCAAAAAAGATGAAATCTTCTACCAAAATATAGATGACCTCGGAATTTATATTCTTGCACAGTTACAAAACTGTTTAGTATTGATGAATTTCAGAAAGTAGGCAGGTTTTACATCTGTTGCTGTTTTCCTTGAAGGATAATATTTTTGTCTTGATACAATTTTTATTCACAAATCTTCAATAATGAAGTAAAATAGACTAATACATTAGGACAAAGCAGAGAGGTTAGTGTTAAGTTTTATTTAAAGGTAGGAATCTGTCATAATGTCAGAGCTGTCTGCATAGGTTTAATCCTACAAGTAGCATTTAAAAAAAATACTAGAGACTAATTTTATGTATGAAAAAAAAGGTTTTTAGTATGAACTTATTTTGTTGCTTTGCCTTCTGGATCTGTATTTTTTGGCATACATTCTCTACTAAGAACCAGAGGCTTGCTTTTTCATTTACAATAAATTAATTTCCATTTGTGCAGGAATATTGCAAAGAGCGCATGCATAATTGTATTTGAAGATGACATACCACAGAACAAGACCTGCTTATTATCCATTTTTATTTTCATATTTTTATTATCATTTTTATCCCATTACCACTAGACAAGCAAAAAAATCTAAAATTAACTAGGTTCTTCTCTTGAGCAATGCACTTCTGTTATAAAATTTGCCTGTGCAAACAAACCAATAGCATCAAAGAAACTGCAAATTCTTGCTAGATGCCAGTTTGTAGATAATGAAGGCAAATTTACCTGTAACGTTTTATTAAATGCTTGAAATATGCCATCAGAGCCTGGTTTGGAGACATAACAGATGAGTCAAGTATGTATTTTTTGCTAGCAAAGAAAGTATATTAAGCACTAAAATTTAGTGAGAGCTATGAAGCTATGTTTTGCATTCTCTAGATTTTATCCGATAATGTTTTATTTGGGAAAAAAAACTTGGAAGCATATAAAGTGGAAACAATCTTAAAAAATTTTTAACTGGAATTTCATTTTAATCAGAGCAATAGCAATGTCAGTTTATAAGACTTGACAGACTGGCTGTATTGATTTGGTTGATGAACAGTTCTGGAATATAAGAGAGAATTTGATGCTAGTTTTAGCCCTTTGACAGATATATTGCACAGCTGAGCTTTTAGGTTAGGTGCAGATTTATGTCACATGTAGAGATTTAATTCAGTTCAGTCTTTTGCAGAAATTCAGCTAATTTGTCCTTCTTACTGCTTTAATGCTTTCTAACTCCAGAATTAATTAAATCTTTTTTCATCCTTTTTTTCTGTGAGCTTCTGAAATTAATGCACTCTAAATGACACCACCTTTTTTTTAGTGTTGTTGTAACAAAACAAAAATGCCATAGAACCCTTCTTATCTAATTTCTTCTGCTCATTGAACTGAGTTGTGAGCATACTCTGACAGAGCCAAACTACATTCTCTTATCAAATTCCTTAGATAGGTATGCAGAGCAATGTCTTAGTTCCTTATACATCTGATGGTACTTTGTCTTCTCTTGAGATAAAATGTGTCATTTTTGATCATTTCTTTCTTGTCTCAGCCGCAGCAGTTTTTGTGACATTTTCAAACCTCTAGTGTTTTAGTCGTGTCAGATATGACTTATCTAATGTGATAGAAAAGCTAATGCCAATTTGTTCACTGAACTCTAACAACTTTCATTACCTCTCAAAAAAAAAAAAAGAAGAAAAAGAAAAATAAGGCAGGAGTGAAAACCACAACACGTGATCTTAGCAGACGACTTCTTCATTTTTCATACCTTTTTGGTGGGGGCAAGCACTCCATTTAACCTGGGAATGCCCTCTCAACTTCCAGTCTGTTAAGTGAACAGCATCTGATACAGTGGGAATAAATACTAGAATTTGTATTGTCTCAAATTTTTGAAATGCTGTTAATGATGTTTCTAGTTCAGTATTTTTTGCTTCAAAAGCCAGTCCCTCTATGCAGCTGTGTTCTGTGTGAATCTGGAAAAAAAGATTGGTCAGCAGTGCATGATTGATATGCATGAGGACCACACCTGTGGTTCTCAGACTGTATATGCAAACACTACTGATACTTGATTTTCTCTGATACGGAACTAAGTGCTCACAGAGGTTTTACTTTGTCTACATTGATAACAAATAGAAACATCTTTAGTTTTCCTATGTTCTTAAGCCAGGGTAAAATCCATTTTAATACTGACTCAAGACTATAGATTTATACTGATAAAGCACTTTCAGACTGAAAATAGTTTGATATTGAAAAAATACTGCTTAAATTATGTGGGTTTAGTAAGAAGAAACCTGTGATATAGGTGTGCATCCAACTGAGAAAGTTTAGACATCGTATGACTGATGTCCTCTCTGTCTTTTGGAACCATTGGTGTCTGACATGACAGAACACATCTTGCCATAGAAGTCTGGGATACCTATGTAGTACCTTCTGTCACGCAGTAAAAATGTCTTTTGTGTTCTGTGGTCAGATGTTTCAAAGGACTGATTTGAATCCTCTGAAGTCCATACCATTACAGGATCTCAGTTTAGTATATGCAGCCCTCAAGGAATTTCACTGTTTTTTCCTAAATCTTCAGCTTTGTGCTCACTTCTGCATCATTCCAAGATGGTGCCATTTCTTACAGCCATAATATAATTCATAAAGCTAAAATAGAGTTCCCCCTCAGATTCCTAGATAAACTACTTCACTATGAGCAATTTTTAAAAGCATACAAGACATATTCTCAAGGTAGTGTCCCAGATTCTCTGTTAAAAAGATCATTAATTGTTCTGTGCTACTTTAAAAATTGTGCATTAATAGTAAAGAAATTAAATTGTTTCTTAGATGTCAGCTGTTACAGGGCTTTGGGGAGTGATTCAGGTGCTAAACATGGACACCTACAGCCAGTTTTGGTGCCTTATGTTGTTGGAGGCATCTATATTATACCTGACCTACAGGAGACCCATGATCTTACAGAAACTGTGGTTTGAGGTGAGACAAATGTCTTGAGGCACCTAAAACGGCACCTGGCACCTGAATTTATTTGAAATTTCTTATTTCTCCTGTGTTTATTACACACTTATTTTCTCTTGGCTTTAGAGTTCCTGTTTGCTCCAGAGGTCTTGTGCTGAGAAAAAGTTAAGAGCTATATTTGGTCTTGTGCTATTGTTCGTCCTCTAATTTGTTCATCAAGGAAGAATAGCAGGGACAGGAGTAGAAGTTGTCAGGTGCTGAGTATCTAACATGCATGTGCATTCATGTGAGAATACTGTCGTGACTTCACCATGCAAAAAATTCAAATTGTTCTTTATTGTCTGTTAAATCTGCCCCAAAACTGATGTTCTACAGGCCTCATTGATGGTTATGCAGATGAAAAAGCATTTCTGGAAAAACAACTGCAGGAAAAAATAGATGTAATTGACCATCTTGAGCAAGAACTACTGTGTACAGGTAACAAATTGCAGGAGTTAGAGGCTGAACAGCAGCAGATCCAGGAAGAAAAGGAGCTACTCTCCAGACAGAAGGATGCCATGAGAGCAGATGCGGGGCCAGTAGAGCAGCGTATGTATTCCTCACAGTCTTTCTATGAGATTTTCTTATACTTTCAATTAAAATGATATGTAATCTTGATGAAGGTGTGTGTCCCCCCCCCCCCCCCCTTGTAATCATTAATAAAAATGTGATAGGGAAAAATGTGGTATTTTCATATCTGATGCCTAATGTTAGCATGATAATTTTTCTTGATATTTAAACAAAAAATAACTGAATTTTCAGGAGTGTTGGGCAATCACAATCATTCTTTAAGCCAGCAAAAGCTTGATACCTCTGAAAATCTGTTTTTATACTATCACTGGAAGTGGAATATCTTGAAGTTCGCAGCTATGGATAAAAATACTGGTCTAAATAATTTCCAGAGTTTTAGAGGGACTAGCAAGCATACCTACCAGAACATGATTGAACTACACATGATGGCCATACTTAGTTTAGACACAGAAGATACACTTTGCTAATAAATTCCTCTTTTGGGGAAGAATGGCACAAATGTTGCATGATAAGGAAAGCCTTTTATCTACCTGTAATGAAAACTTTCAGCACTGATGGTGAAAATTCCAGATAAATACCATGTCAATGTAATCTATCTGCTTACTCAAAAAAAGCATTTACCTTCATGAAGTAAATATGTCTTTTAATTCTTCCTTAAACTAATAAATTAATACTTCATGTTTGAGGAGGGAAGAAAATTAGAACAGTGATGTTTTAAGAAGT
The DNA here is from genome assembly GCF_947461875.1 of Haliaeetus albicilla. Taxonomy (NCBI): domain Eukaryota; kingdom Metazoa; phylum Chordata; class Aves; order Accipitriformes; family Accipitridae; genus Haliaeetus; species Haliaeetus albicilla. The sequence continues at coordinate 54,996,429 of NC_091484.1, read as the reverse complement.
ACTGATCTTTCATGGATTGCAGTGCTTACATTGTAAATAGCAGGATGAAATCATGATTTTATTTAATTTCTAAAAGTTTATGACAATTTATAATGTTACTGTTTTAATAAATTACACATCTTGGTGTGTATTTGCAATTTCCTGCATCCACTTTGTGTAACAATGGAATTCTAAGAACAACCTGTTGCTTCCTACTTTATGGTAAAAAAGATCCTTGTCTGTGACTCCAGTTTAGTTATTTGTTATATGGTTTAGGTTCTAAATATTTTAAAGTTATTTTCATGTATAACAACTGTAAGGATAAACAATTCTCTAAGTAAGTGTAGGTACTTATATCATGCATACCAGAATAACTTACCACATTCCCTAAGTTATCTCAACAACTTTGTCATTAATTGCCACATCTATCTTTGGCTTCATTTTCTCTTACATTGTTGCACCACAAGAAAACTATAGCTGGCATGTGAATTACTTTGCTTCTTTTTTTTGTTTTCTCTCTCTCTATTCTCCTAGGCCTAGTAGATGCTGCAGTCGATGCAGCTTCCCAAGCAGGTGTGTTTGTATGTTGCATGGCCAATCTGTAATTGGGTGGAAGACTTACACATACTGACATTGTTAATCAGGATTATTGGGCTTTTGGCTTACTGACATTACTTGTAATTCTTACTGGCCTGCAGCTTTGATGTTGTATTTCATACTCAGTTTTACATTTCGCTAACAACATTTCTTATAATTTCTAAACATAATAAGCAAATTCATGAATAACCATCATCTTATTCACCTGTGAATTACAGATACTTAGATGGTATTGGAGGGATATTTTTGTAGCCTTTTTTTTTTTCCCAAATACAGTTGAGTCATTCATTATGATAATTAAACACTGTATTATACTGATATATAATGGTTACCTAGAAATGCGAATTGATTAAATATGATGTAAGATGATGGTGCCTAAAGGATCTTTCTTCTATAGTGAAAGTAAATTGTATTGTTTCTGTCTAAATATCAATCATTTTTTAAAGATTCTCCAAATGTAATTGCACTTTACAGTTTGGATTTTACCTCAAGGGATTCATATGGTTAGTTAATATGTACTTCAATGGGCTGTGGCTTAAGAGTCTTAATAGAGTGGTTTGGGGCTTTACTATATATGCTTGCCAGCCGTTTTATGAGGACTCAAAATTGGGCATCCATGCAGTCACTGATATTACAAAGCTCCACTTACAGGTCAGTAATTTCCCTCTCTGTCAGCCTGACAATCTTGCTAAGTCTTTAAATATTTCCTTCAGATTATTTAAATGTATCCCATTAAATGATGAAGACTGGGAGTGGATTGATTTTACTGACGCTGGGGATGAGAAGAGGGTTGGGTTTTCTGTACTTCTTTGTTAACCCCTGTGCTGACTCTAGCTGTAGTTTAAATCCATGCATTTTCTTTTCTTTTCAATTATACGAAGACCTTTTAATTTATATGAAACTTAAACAGGGAAGTAATCTGATACAACTTCATTAACAGTCCTCTGAAGACTAACTAAAGGATAGTAATTTTAATATGAATTTGCTTTAGTGGTTGTCTGATTATTTCTCAGAAGAAAATACATTTTCTAAAAAAGAAAAATAGTAAAAACCCAAACCAGTTCACATCCTTCTGCAGAGTACAGCATGGATACCTTGGGGAGTGGTTTTGCTTCGTAACGTTACTATTCATATCTAAAAGTAGTGTGTGATGCTTTTATTATAACCAGAATTGCTGGAGGAAACAGAAAAGTTAATGAAAGAAAAAATTGAAGTACAGCGTCAAGCTGAAAAAGAGTATGATGACCTTCAGAAGCAAGTGAAAGTCTTGGAGATAGACTTGGAAGAACAGGTCAATCGTTTCATAGAGCTAGAGCAAGAAAAAAATGCAGAACTAACGGACTTAAGGCAGCAAAACCAGGCTTTGGAGAAGCAACTTGAGAAAACAAGAAAGTTTCTAGATGTAAGTATGGTAAAAGGCTAGTTTTGTGAAGGTGGGTGGGCACCTGCACTGAGGTTTGGTTCAGTGGGAAATGCTATTTTTTTCAGATTTTGAGCAAACATAAAGAAGCACACAATAGTAACAGTATTATAGGTTCCAGCCCAAGAATTTAATTGATGTTTCAAAAGTTGAAAATTCATTTCAGATGCTTGCTTAGGACTGCTCTGTATTTCTAAGTATAACTTAGTAGGCTTCTTAAATGTTTAAAATAATGGGAAACTTCTAAAATTAATGAGGAGACATAAATTTTTGTGACCTTAATTTTTAAAAGTTTGTGGAATTTCCATGTTTTTCAGTAAAGTCTGTTAGTATTAGTCTAAAGTCTGTGCAAGGTTCTGCACCTGGGTCAGGGCATCCCCTGGTATCAATACAGACTGGAGGATAAAGGTGTTGACAGCAGCCCTGCCAAGAAGGACTTGAGGGGTACTGGTGGATGAAAAGCTGGACATGATGCAGCAATGTGCGCTTGCAGCCCAAAAAGCCAACTGTATCCTGGGCTGCATCAAAAGAAGCACGGCCAGCAGGTCGAGGGAGGTGATTCTCCCCCTCTGCTCTGCTCTCATGAGACCCCAGCTGGAGTACTGTGTTCAGTTTCTGGGGCCCCCAGCATAAGAAAGACATGGACCTGTTGGAGCAAGTCCAGAGGAGGGCCACGAAGATGTTCAGAGGGTGGAACACCTCTCCTATGAGTTGGGGTTGTTCAGCCTGGAGAAGAGAAGGCTGCGGGGAGACCTTATAAGCAGCCTTTCAGTACCTAAAGGGAGCCTACAAGAAAGATAGGGACAAACTTTAGGAGGGCCTGTTGCAGTAGGACAAGGGGTAATGGCTTTAAACTGAAAGAGGGTAGATTTAGGCTAGATATAAGGAAGAAATTTTTTACGATGAGGGTGCTGAGGCACTGGAACAGGTTGCCCAGAGAGGTTGTGGGTGCCCCATCCCTGGAAACATTCAAGGTCAGGTTGGACGGGACTCTGAGCAACCTGATCTAGTTGAAGATGTCCCTGCTCATTGCAGGGGGTGTTGGACTAGATGACCTTTAAAGATCCCTTCCAACCCAAAGTATTCTATGATTCGATGAATTAAGTAGTCTACTTTATCTGCACTTGGAAGTTGAAAGCATAATTTCTCTAAGTTTCTGTTATAGTCTTCCTTCATGGCATCCAAGGATCTAACTCCAAATATTAAGCTACACCTTCCAGCCAGTTATATGTGTGTTTGCCCCCATTCACAGTGGCAGCTGCCTCCATTGTACCCAACTTCTTCCTACCTCGGCCTGACTCTGCAACTTTGTTTTAAACACTACCCTGTTTTCGGCAAACACAATTTTCCCTGCCTCCTTCTCCCATTTTTTTTCCTCTTAAGTGTCCTATGCTGCTGTTGGGAGAAAACTATTATTTCTGTGCCTTCTCAGTTAACTCTCTAGCTGACAGCAGTAGGGTGGAATAATTTTTTACATACTAAATATAACATCCTCTGGCACCTTCTCTGCATTATCTATTACTGAGCAGTATTAAAGGAGAGATCTTTCCAGATACTTCTTAGCACAAATGGATTTCCTTTGTTTTCTACAATTACAAGATTATTTTTCTCACTGAAACTAGTGTGTCATAATAGGACAAGGTTCAGAAGTAAAAATTCCTATTACAAGTCCCATAGTCATAAATGCATCATTGTTTGGAATTATCAATAGCATGAACTGCAGTTATGGACTGCTGAGACGAGTAGCTGTTTGTAATAGCAGCATTAGAATTCTGCTGTTTCCTTGAAACAGCAGGTGAGTTTTTAAAATCTGCAGCTTGTAAAGGTTGAGGTTTTATTCTGGTTTCCTGAATTTTTGCTAAATATTTTGTTGCTAGACAGAAGCATTCCTCTTTGTATCAGATACTTCAGCTAGTTTATTTTAATGCATCCGATAAGGTTTGTCTGTTTTACAAAGTGGCATTTAAAGGTTGCATTTCACTGGATGCTACCAGTTGGGCATTATTTCCTATATAAAGATGTATTTCTCAAATGTCAGACTGCGATATAAAAAGTGAAACTGGTCAAAAGTAAAACTGAAATGCAAAATGCAAATAATGTATAACTTTTTTTTTTTCTGTTGGCTTCTCATCAATAATAACACAGAGTTAATTTCTAGTCTTAATTTCTATCTATGCTACATATATCAAAGACAAACATTAGGAAAGAAAATCATAAAATATTGGCTTATTACCATTTGTGTGGTGTGTCTGGAACAGAAGAAACAAAACTGTCTTTTTTGTGAAATAATGCTTGGATGTACCTGTCCTATCCTAATTCTTCAATTAAAAAAAAGTGAAATTTGTTGCCCCAAATGATTAAAGAATTAATGGTAATTCCAAGAGGTTCTGCTACCTTAAAAATACTGACATACTGTTACCAGCCTCACATTAACAGAAATAAGAAGTAGTAATACACTTAATTTAGATAGTTTTTAAATCAAATGGTGTATCCAAATAATTTCTTAACTTTCAGGAGCAAGCAATTGACCGAGAGCATGAGAGAGACGTATTCCAACAAGAGATACAGAAGCTGGAACAACAGCTTAAGATTCCACAAAGGAGTCAGCCTGTCAATGAACAACAAACTAGAGAGGTAACTTATCTTGTTACTTGTACTCAGTGAATATAAATGACAAGTTGACAGCTGTTATGATATTGTAATGAAGCTATTTTACAGTGTATCTAACCTGCATCCATTTACAAGCCAGGAAAGTAAATCCCCTTAAATCAAGGGTAAGGTGTTGGGTGAAAGTGGTAAAACTGTGTTTTGGGGATTTTTTAGGCTGGTGCCTTGTTTGTTTTTTGTAGCAGACATACAGAGACTTCATAACTTTGAAAAAGGCTTTTTCATATAGCTTAATTTAGAAAATCCACTGTTTTCAAAAGCCTGTGGAAACATTTAGGACTACTTTAGCAATTTCACCTGTTCTTACATTGTTTTGTGACATCCTGTTTATAGCACAGGTACACAACTGAAGGAATTGAGTTACCAAGGTTTAGGACCTGAGATGTAGTAGTGCTCTCTGTGTACACTTGAACCTCCCCAGTGAAAGTCTGTCTCTGCTGAAACAAATTTAGTGACTGTAGAACAGCAGCTCAAGGGAGTCAGAGAAAACTCTTAGACCCAGCAAAATCAAGAAAAGTGGCAGCAGTGCAAATGCTATATATTATGAAGCTTTTGCATGTTTTGTTTGATGACGTGTTAGTCAATTAAATCACATTTTATTTTTTGTGGGTTTTGGGGTTTTCTTGTGTCCTGCTTTTTGAGCAAGGCTGATATTTTTGCATGATTTTCTTGCCTGATTTTCAGTATTAAAATGCCTCTTATTAGGTTGCACTGCGATTTTCAAATCAAAGTTCTTACTGAGGTAGTTCAGTTGCTGTAATTCAATTCTTAAATATTAGCAATGTTTAGTATTCTGTATTATATAGTTTAGGACCATAGACAGTAATAGGACATAAATTGGTATATGTGAGGTGTAAGTTGTTGACATATTTATTTACTTATAATTCTCGGATTTAGAGGTGTATTTCATGGGGGTTTTTTTATTACAACCATTTATAAGAAATCTTAAAGTATTCAGTCAGCACTATGTGATATAGCTGTCATCAGCCTCTGTGAACAATGAATCTTCTGGAATTAGCTGGGTATGTGTTAACCAACACATACGGAGCAGTTCTGCATCTATTTCCTTCTATTGCAAACTGTGTGCAGACTCCTTTCCTGTTGACACATTACACAGATGGAGGAGACATTTTAGCACAATTAGTTTTCCTGAATCCACGATGTTCATTTTGAGTTCATTTCTTTATGTGTCTGTTTATAATTTGGGGCATGAGTAGTGGCTGAATTCCTGGTCAAAATTTAAAAAAGAGATTAAAAAAAAAAATCCCAAGAAAAAGATTTGAAATTTGATAGCATAATAAAAATTGCCCTATTTTTCTGTACAGAATCTATATGTAAAAATGGTCCTGATTTATATGCACATATACACATACCTGTATACTCTTAAGTTGGCAGATATGCTACAATGGAAATTTAAAGCATGCTTTAAAATGAAAAACAGCTGTAACTGTGATTAATATTTTAAGATTTGTATTAGAAGCTTTTAACTTAGGATTTTTTAGTAGGTAGAAATATAGACAATAAGATAATGTCTGTAAGCACCACAGGTGTAGCAGCTATTTTAGAGCTGGGCAGCATTGAATGTGATACATTACAAATTATAGGCAGAATTTTCAATAGTATATTAGATTTACATTTAATATTTATCAAATGAGGCACATAATCTTACTATATAGTATATTTTGATGTCACAGTGTTACTTGGAATATTTCATAAATATACATTTTATCATTATTTCTCATGCTTTTCTGAGATAGCTGCTTTA